>NC_051427.1:27705984-27716741 GCF_015228065.2 Penaeus monodon | reverse complement strand
GGGGTGGCAATCCCACCGCCACGGTAAAGCCCCCGAGTGTCAAAAACCAACAAATTTAGACAGCCATAAAAAAGCTGACACGGGCCGGCCATAAGTAAAAGGCCCCCGGGCAAACAAATTCGCAAATCTCAAGCAAGCAAGCAAGCGAAAAACTTACTCACTTATCGTCTAGGCTCTCACCTGAACACACGTTGTAAACACCGAAATAAAGAGTTAATTTGGCTTTTGTGCGTTTGCCTTTAAACCACAAGCGCCCAGAAATGACGCTATCGTATAAGACAGTCCTCCGTTTGGTGCGAACCACTATAGGCTCCCTCCTGAGGGTGATCAGGATCACGTTGACACCCTCAATTTTTTCTAATGTATTTAAAAATTCAATTCCTGATTGATACCATAAATGGTTTTTCACTAAAAGTACTTACTATATAAAAATTTTATTTTCATATTCACCAGGTAATTTCTTAAGGGTTTGAGGAGGACTTTTCCCCTTCTTACCTGGCTTACCAAAACCTTACGTTTCCCTTTTTTTGCTCTTTAAAGCTGGAAAAGGTTCCGGGTACATTGATGTTCCGAAGGGGGGGCCGGGGGGTTGCGTAGTCTTGGGGGAAGAGCTAGTCTTTGAAAATTTATAGAAACATTAAAAATTAGAATTCTTCATTTCCCCTCACTCACCCACCCCCCATGGGTGCAACGGGGAAGCTATAGTTGGGGCTCAAATCTCCCAACACTTCGGGGGTATGGGGAAAAATAACCAGCCACTTTACAGTACTGATGGCAGTCCCGGGACCTATGGGGTACCCAGTGAACGTGCCTCTTGGGCCCTAGCCATATTTGACCACCGAATTTACTTTCCCAGGCCTTGATCAAACCACCCCTCTAAACCCGAAAGGGACCAAAGAGTGTGTTGCTAGCTGCGGGCGCAAAGTTTCGCATCGCTTTCACCCCCCCGGGCTCCTGTCTCCTATAATAAGCACGGGAAACTTTGGATCCCCGGTCAGGCTCACCAGATCATTAGGACCTCCAACCCCCCCACCACGGCAAGGCTGCTCCCGTTAGGGGAGTTCTTACACGGGAGAACTTTGTGAATTGTGGTTCTTATATTTTAATATTAACAAAACTAACGTTGAAAAATGTCTGAAATATGAAATCAAGATATTTATGTAATAAAAGTGGTAAAATAGATACTAACATAAAATAAAGAAATAAATAAACCCTCATAAAAGAACCATCGTAAATAAAATTTGTATAAAATCCAATAAGATTAAATGAAAAATTTAAAAAGCAATATATTATCAAAGCTTTGAATGAAAATTAATAAAAATGGTGGCGATTTTCACATCAAATTTATAAAATAATAAATACTTAAAATGTAAGAAAAAGGAAACGGTTTAGATTCCATTCCATCCTGTGGATATTTAAGAGATACTGGTGACAGCGGAAATTCAAAGATATACATTTATTTAAAAAACAATACAACACTATGTCCGAGCATCCTCCTCACTCGCAGGATAACCGCTCGTGCCCTGGGCTTCGGTGAAATGCCAGCGACCGAAGTTCATGTGAAACGACCAGAGATGTAGGGGAGCTCTTGGCGAAGTAAATGTCTCCCTCCCTCCGTCTTAGACGGCGCGGAAGGGAAAAACGTCGCCACGCCGCTGCTCAGACAGGAGTGTTGTCACCTCAAGTTCATATTTTTTTTTTCCAAACTATAGGTGATATCCAAGGCCTATGGAATAGGTGGAGGTGAGAGGAGATATTTTAATATTTTTAACACCTCTTGGAGTGAACGACGAGATGTTGCCAGTTAATATTCCACCCCTTCTTTCCCTACCACACACTCACCTCCACCTACTTTTGCCTCAGACTCCTCCCCCCCCCCCATCAGAAGAAAACGTCTCAAAAATACCCCCAAACCCTAATCCATACCAAAAAATTAAAGAATTAAAAAACTCATCGACCCCCAAAATTGACACCGAAACCCCTCATCTACCCTCCAATTCCAACTCTCGCTCCCTCCCGACTCCCAATACCCCCAATCCCCTCTTTCTATTCCCCCCCCCCTCACCCCTTCCCCTCCTACTCCCCCTCCCCAACACCTCCCTCCCCTCAGCTCCACCTACACGAACCCTCCCTCCATCCCCACTATCCTTCCACTCCGTCCTGGAAACACACACGTGAATCCACTATGTCCTATGCCCTTCGCCAGATCCTTCAGCTCCCGATGCTAGCCCTTTTCCCTTTCCCTTTTTTCCTTATTCATGTACCACTGGGGGATAACTTTTTTTTTTTTTACTGTTTTATCTTTCTTTCGATGGGTTTTCCTTTTTAATGCACAGGTATTTTTTATAACCCTTATAAACAATAGATTAGTTTTTTTAAATTCTGAAATTTTACCCAAAAGTAAAAGAAAAATAAAATTCTAGCGGGGAAAAGTTTAATTTTTTCCCGGTTTTTTTTTTTTAAAATTTGAAAACGAAAAATTAATAAAATAAATTAAAAAAAATAAATAAATAAATTTATTTTACCATTTTATGGGGTGGGGGAAAAACAAGAAGGGGGCGGTGCCTGGAGGAGGGGGATTTCCCAAGATCTGGGGCCGTTTTTTCCTTTGGGGGATACCCAGGACCCCTTTCCAAAAACGCGTGGAAGGAAGACACTTCTTTTGATAGGGGGGTTTTTTTTTTCATTTATCTCAATTGTTAGTAGATTGGATGAGAAAAAACTTAAGAAAAAAAAAATTTTTCGAAAATTTTAGAAAAAATTACCCATAAAACATGGAAAGGTTTTTTTTTAGAAGAGGTTTTTTCCCGAAAAGAAATTTTTCCCCGAAAAGTTTTTAAATTTTTTATATATGAATTATTATTTAATTTAAAAAAATAATTTATTAAAAAAAAAAAAATTTATTTATTTTAAATTTTAAAATTAAAATATATATAAAATTATATATATATTTTATATATATAATATATTAAAAAAAAAAAAGAAATAAATAATAAAAAGAGGGGGAGAGAGAGAGGAAAAAAAGAAAAGGGGAAAGGGGGAGAGAGGAGAGAGGGGAGAAAAAGGGAAAAAGAGAGAAAAGGAGCAACCAGACGGTGAGGCTTTTTTTTTTTTGAAAAGGGAGAAAAAGGAGTCCGGGGGGGGGCCGGCGGGACGGGAGTATGTTCCGGGGGGAAAACCCCCAAGCTAAAAATAGAAACAAACCCATAAAACCCAAAAACTCCCCCCACGGTAGGAAAATAATAAAATGAGAAGAGAGAAGAAAAAAAAAAAGAAAGAGAAAGGAAGAGAAAGAAGAGAGAGGAGAGAAGAGAGAGAGAGAGAGGGGAGAAAAGAGAGAGAGGGGAGGGAAAGAGTTGAAGAGGGGGGGTAGAAAAAATAAAAAAAAAAAAAAAAAAAAATTATATAATAAAAAATATTAAAATATCAAAAAAAAAATAAAAAAATAAATTTTAAAAAAAAAAATAAAAAAAAAAAATAAAAAAAAAAAAAAAAAAAAAACCAAAGAAAAAAAAACATAAAAAGGGAAAAGAAAAGAGGGAAAAGGAAGAGAGAGAGATAGGAAAGAAAGAGAGGATAAGAGAGCAGAGAAAAAGAAAGAGAAAGAGAGAGAGAAAGAAGAAAGAAAGAAGAAAAAAAAAAAAAGAGAGGAAGAAGACAGATGGGGAAAGATAAGAGAGAGAGAGAGAAAAAAAAAGGAGGGAGGAGAGAGGGGGAGGAGAAGAGAGAGAGAGAGACAGACCGAAAGGGAAGAGTGAGAGGGAGAGAGAGGGAGAGAAGAGAGATAAGAGGAGAGAGAGAGAATAAGACAGAAAGAGAGGGGAAAGAAGAAGAGAGAAGGGAAGAGAAGAGAGAAAGAGAGAGAGAAGAGAGAGAAAAGAGGGGGAAGAAGAGAAAGAGAAAGAGAAAAAGGGAAAAAGGGGAAAGAGAGGAGAGGGGAGAAGAGGGGAAAAGAGAAAAAGAGAGAGAGAGAGAGAGAAAGAAGAAAAAAGGGGGGAGAGAAAGAGAAAAGAAAAAAAGGAAAAAGAGAGAGAAAAAAAAAGAAAAAGAGAAAGATAGAAAAAGTAGAAAGGAAAAAGGAAAAGAGAGAAAAGAGAGAGAGGGGGAGAGAGAGGGAAAGAGAGAGGGAAAGAAAGAGAGAGAGGATAGAAATAAGAAAAAAGAGGAAAGGGGGAGGAAGAGAGAAAGAGAGAAAGAGAGATAAGAGAGAAGAGGAAGAAGAGAAGAAGAGGAGAGAGAGAAAAGGGGGGGGGGAAAGGGGAAGAGAGAAGAGAGAAAAAAAGGGAGAGAGAGGGGAAAGAAAAAGGGAAGAGAAAAGAGAGAAAAGAAAAGAGAGAAAGGGGGAAGGGGGAAAAAGAAAGAAAAGGGGGAGAGAAAAAGGAAGAGAAGAGAGAGAGAAAGGAGGGGGGAAGGGAAAAAAAAATTGGGGGAAAGGGGAAGAGCGGCAGAGAGAAAGAGAGAGGGAGAGAAGAATTATCCCCCCTCCAACCTTACTTTTCATTATAGCTAGGGGCTACATCAGTGCCATCCGAGTAAGGCATTTCGACTAATGAAGGAAACAAGAGGCGGTATTCACGAGAGAGAATTCTCCTGAAAAAAAAAAAAAAAAAAATTCCTTGACTCCGAGATTATCGCAGAATTTCACCATGACTCTATCAACTGTAAAGACTATGTGAAGTCTCCTACCCCCCCCCCCCTTTCCATTCCCCGATCCTTCTAGCCTTCTCGTATTGTTATTCGCCCTCTCGTCTCATTCTTTCGTCTTTCCACCCCCTCTACTTCCCCGCTTGTTTCTCTCCCTCCACTCGTTGTCCTGCTTGTTTTGCTTTCTACCATTAGCCCTATCCCCTCCTGCCCCTCCTTCCCACCGTCATTTCCCTTTGCCGAATCCACAGGGAGTCGAGACAAGGGGGCACTTTTCCCCTGCAGCCTGATTTCTACGTCTTTTTGTTTTTGTATTACGCCCTCTCTCTTTTTGGGTTTTTCCCTCATATACATTTTTTTACCTATTTTGAATAAAAATACTATTGGAATAATTCGTTATCCACATATAGCTTGCAAAGATTCACATGATGTGCGGATAACGGGACATCCACATCTGGTATGAGTGGATCTTTCTTTTACTTTTTTTTTTATTTATTTTATCTGTTTTGTGGTTTCTTTTTCTATAATTATCATTTTGATTTCTCTTTAACCACGATGGAATGTTATTAATGTTTCACTTTTTTACTAATGAATCCCAGCTGATCGTTTTACGTATTTTCTATAATTATTATAATTTTCTTAATGATTTTCTTTGACGTTTTAGTGTTTTTATTTGTGGTTTTATCGTGTGTATATTTTCTTTTATTATATTTCCTATTTATTGTTTTACTGTTTTTCAGTCTGCATGAGCCCGTCTAACGCACACACAACCAACACACACACAACAACACACACACCACACACACACCCACACAAAAAAATTAAAATTATATATATTAAATTAAAATATATATAATATTTTTAATATAAATATATATATATGTACAATATATAATATTTATGTATAATTATAAAATATATAAATAATAACCCCAATTTTATATTAAAAATATAATATATATATACACACACAAAATTTAATGGAATTAAAAGACCAAGCAGTCGTTAATGTGACTTTGCGGCACACACAGGAGAACAATACTCAAAATGAGGCATAAGAAAGAAAAGGAGCATCTACGAGCATCTAATCTGCAATTTAAATGTAAGCTTTGAATCAAGGGTTACACCTTTTGGGGCTTCAAAAATCCAATGAATGACTGAAATCCCTTAAACGGGAGAATGGGAGGCAAATGCGCTCTAGACCCCACCACAAACTTTCCTTGGACTTTGTAATTTAAATTTTTATGCCCCCCCCGAGAGCACCCATGGAAAAGTCCCAAAGGGCTCAGTGAGATTGCCATCTATTTGCCCCGGTTGCCGGAGAAGGAAAAAATAATGAGGAAAATCATTAGCTAATTTTATTTGTAAGCCAGATCCTATCCAAAATTTATATAAATGAAAAGGGAAAGGGGCCCAAAAAACACTCCCTGAAAAACCCCAGAGACAACGGGAATCGAGCTAAAAAAATACCCTCAACAGAACACACTGTTGTCGACCCGTCAAAAAAATTTAGTTAGAAGTTTAAAAAATTTCCACCAAACCAATGATGCAACTTTTCCCAAAAGTGCATAAAAAACCAAGAGACAAAACCCTTTAGTCATGACCCCTTTCTGAACAGACTCATTTTTTGCACCAAATAACAGTGTATCATGCAGTCGAAACCCTTTCTAAAACCCAAACTGAGTTCTAGAAGAAAGTTCTCAAATATACAGAAAACTTTGACAAGCAAATGTTCAAAAACCTTAAATAAAATTGGTGTATTTGAATGATACTTCGCAAACGGCTGGCATTAAAAACAACCCTTGAATATAAACACAAACCTTGGACTCGACGCAAAGAATTCCTACGTAGCAACAAAAGTTTCTTAAAATTAGATAAAAGCAACTCTGAGGTGTGCCTCATGTCTGAAACCAGAGTTTCAGCACAACAAGTAACGTCAAATTTTATTGATCATTCAGATCAAACAAGGCCATAAATTCGAGAAAGAACTCAGTTATCAAAAACCTAGAGATTCTTAGCACACCCTGGCCATTGAAGGCCTGCTCGGGCCAGGGTAAATCCAGTCATGAATTAAAAGATAAAAAGAGTAAAGGAAAAAATGAGAAGTAAGGGAAAAAGGAAATGAAAGGGTGTTCCTTTCATTAGGGAGGTGGCCGAATTTTGGAAGTTGGGGACACAAATTTTGACTACGTTTAGAGGGTCCACCTCAAAGGTGCCCTTGGGAGATGATAGAGTGTATAAATATATTTTATAAATTTTTTTAAAAATATATATATATTAATATTATATATTTTATAATTTACATACAATTATAACAAATAAAAATAATATAATAATATATTAATATTAAAATATATTTATATATAAAATATTTAAATATAATTTAAAAAATATATATATAATTTAATATATATAAAATATATATTTTATATAAAAATTTTACAAAAACATATACACACACACACACACCCACCACACCACCACACACCAACACACACAAAAATTTTATATATTAAAAATTATAATAATATATAAATATATAATAAATTAATATATATGTAATATAAGTATATATATATGATATAATATATATATATATATTAAAATATTATATATATATATAAAATAATATATATATATATAATATATATAAAATATACACACACACACACATATAAATATATTAATATATATAATTTTAAAATTAAAATTTATTATATATATTATATATATAATTTTTAATATAATTTTAAAATAGGACAGGGCCTACATTTATATGTATTTACGTACACAGGCCTACGTGCAGATGTAAATATATACGAATATATGTATATGAGCCAAATAAACGTTCTCCATGAACAGATATTGAGTTAGTGTCATTAATATACGTTAATCATTGTAATTTCAGAAAAATTGCAATGATGTAACAGCGTAGCACACAGACCTGACGAAACCTTTCCCTGATAATGCAACGAAAGATGGCAAGGAAAGGTGGTCGGGAGCTTATGAAGACCAAGTCGTTGCTGACAGACCCGGAGGTCGGCTGAGATTCGACCATGAATAGGCTGTTAAAGCACGAAAAACAGATTTTTATGCGTGACGAAGGAGGACCAACACTCATTCACAAACAAATTTGATAAACGCTGAAACATGCATCCATACATCGCCCGTGCCCATAGGTGGATTGACAGACCTTTCTAATTTCCGGGTGGAGTTCGTTGTCATGCAGTCATATTTGGTCGAGCTTGTATCAGGGTTTGTTCAAGTTTATCTCCCCCTGCCTCATTAAAATTTTTTTTGAGGGTGGTCCTAAAGGACGTAAATTTTTTTTTTTCTTCTTAATCGAGCTTTTTACGAGATTTTATCAGACCTTTTTTAAAAAATAAAAGGCTTTTCCCTGGCAACTTTTATGGTCATCCTGCCGCGGGCGGCGGCGAAGGGCGGCGAGGCCTCAGCGCGTCTGTGGCAGCGGCTGAGACGGAAGTCAGGGCGGTGTCTGGCAAGTCTCCGACGGAATCGAGAAATAAATAAAGAAAGGAGAAGCCAGGGCAGGGAGCTTCAAAAAGGGGACTTTCCCTCCACATATTTACTGCCCTTTTATTGCTGTACTTCATTTGCACTGGACTTTGCGCCGGCCCAGACCCGTGCCCCGACGTGCCCTTCTCCGAGCGCGAGCGCCTCAACACCTGCCGGGTCATCTCGAGGGGGCGCGTGTCCGAGCAGGAGGCCAGGCCGGAGGGCTGCTCCCGCGCCTTTCAAGTCCTTTTCACGAGGCATTTCAAGGCTGAGCCGCCCAACCCCGTGATGCAGGTCTCCCACCCCCCCGGCTGCAGCGGTCGCGGCCGCGGAAGCGTCGCTCGCGGCGAACGGCGAGGCGGCCCCGGGCAGGGCTGGGACCCGGGCCCCCCCGAGCCCCCTTTTCGACCGGGGGGGGGAACCCAAAAATACAGTTTACCTGAACGGAAACCCCACCACAGCTTCACTCGTGGCGGCTATCGGGTGCGCTCGCCTCCCGGAACGGAAACTAGGTAAAGCGCTTACGTGTTGATCGAAGTTAGATGTGCAGAGAGGAGACTGAGCTGGCATTTCGGTGTAATAAATCGTTAATTACAAAAAAGTACAAGGCATTTGCAGTCAGCCGAGTTCTCGACTGTGCAATCGGAGGAGTAGAGCAAGCTGTTATAACACAGACAAATTTTGCGAATCATATTTTTTCTTTTTTATTAATCTTACACTTAAGATATTCTATTTTGATATTGCTCTTTTCCCCTGGCACTGGTTTTACACACACGCAAAAACACCACACACACGCCCCCACACGCACACACCCACAGCACAACACACACCGCCACACACGCCACAACACAAACACACAACACAACACACACCCCACAACACACACACAACCCCAACACAACACCAACACACACACACACACAGCACACGACCACAATATGTGTGTATATATTAATATATAAAATATATATAAATAAAATATATTATATATATAATTTATAAATAATTTATAAATAAATTTTAATTTTATATATATATAATATAAATATATATATAATTTAAAATATAGGGAAAACATAATATAAATATTTTTCCTATTTCTCTTTTATTTCCACTTCCTTTCTTATAAGTCTGTGGCAGGAATTCCTATCGTGCCTTTTAACAGCCACGAGTGAGTTTAGGTTAGGAGTAAAAAGGTTTCTAATCTAATATTTTTTGGACGCCCCCCCCAAAAAAAGTTTATTTTTTCTAATTTGATGTTCTTGTACATTTCATTTATCCCTTCAGTGAGTGAGCTGCATAGTTAAATGAGAGCATTAACATTCGATTACGAAATCAAAAAGGAATTTCTATTTTTTCATTTCCTTTCTTATGCGTCCCATTCCAAATGTTAAAATGTGAGTTTGTGAAGTTTGTTAGAATTCTTTTTAACATTGTTCATTTAACAACAGGGGTTAATTGTTATATTCAAATGCTCTAGCCTTAAGAGATAAAACCCCAGCTCGATGACCTTGGGATGGCCACGATTTTTTTCGGCCAGGTGTACCTTTTTTTTTTAATTTCTATTGTTGTTGTCTTCGGATATTCTATTCAGCTGGACTTCTGGCTTCTCTATAACATTCTTTGATATCTTGTGCTGGCAAACTTGTGATATTTAGGTAAGCAGATGTACCTACAAGAAATAATTAAACTCCAAAAAAATGGTAAAGCATGACACTTCAACAACAATCCGACACGTACTAAAGTTCGACTCTCCACCTGTGGCCCACGCACGCCCTTCCGTCGCCGCCCGCAGCCAAGCGAGAGGCTTCCTCCCACTCGATGCAGGTCAGACTTCAAGAGGCTTGGCAGTGGATCGAAGCCGAAAACGTCGCTGACATAATAGAAGGGAAATTCTTCAGACTTACTTGCATCGCAGATATTCATGATCGTGATTCGTTCCACTCACTCAAATGGGAGATCCCGGACTCAGCCAATAAGGTTAGACTGTAGACTCGTAATAGATGTACGAGTGCGTGCGTGATCCTCATTGATATCACCATCATTATCATTATCACCATTGTTATCACCATTACTGTCAACATTTTAATCATCATCAAAACCGCCACCACCTCATCATCATTAATTATGCCATAATTATCGATGTAATTATCAGCAGTAGAAGCAGTAGTCATAGTAGTAGGCTGTGTATCATCATCCAAAGTCTCGCCCCGCCCTCTTTGAAGCTCCGCCCTCCTAGAAAGCCAGTGGCCTACCAACCTTCTTCCATAGACTCGCCTAACCTTTCTTGAAAGCCAAGCCACCAGGCCTACCAGCTATCTTACATAGGCTTCTCTCGACTTCTTATTAATCCCATCCTCCCATGAAGCCATCAAGCCTGCCACTCCTCTCTTCCCCTTACAGACTGGAAATATGAAAGAACATCCCACCTCTGTCAGTAAAACCCACATAAGCACCGTTATTGAGAATGAAGCGCATGCGTCTGACACCGGCCTATACCGTTGCCGCCTCGAAATCGATGGCAAAGAAACGAATTCGACAGAAGTTCGCATCAATGTTCTTGGTGAGGTGTGGGGGACAGGAGCAGGGAGGGGAGG
>NC_051427.1:27678484-27680984 GCF_015228065.2 Penaeus monodon | reverse complement strand
AGGAGGCGGGCCTTGCCAGTCCGCCTCTCCAAGAGAACCTAACTGGCAGTGCTTCACTTAGATGATGGTGCTGGGGGGAGGGCAAACGTCTCTCCCACCCAACAAGTAAGGCAGATTGTGGGTCCGGCTGCGTTGGCGACCATTGGGACTCGGACTGGGAACGGGGGCTACTCCTCCTATCTGCGTCCCCGTGGCCACCAACCTGGTGTGAAGCTTGTGGAGAAAAGTCCAAGGGATCCCCACAGGCGGATTATGGGACCTGCAACCAGCCAGCCCTCTGTAGATGAGGCTACGTCGGCGGGGATGGCCAGTGACCGCTCGAGGTTTAACGCTCTTTGCGACAGGATGATCGTTGCCATTGCTGTCGTTGATGGGGCTGTTTCTTGGGGTGAAAAGACCTGATAGCGATACGATCAGTATGAGTGGCTTCACCTATTACTGGTAGAGTCGCAACAATGGTCACCAACTCCAGGGAGTAGCCATAGCCACAGCAGACTTAAGCCCTCGGTTGTGGAAGTCACTCCGGTCGATGAGCATATAATGGCATTAAGGGTGAAGCTTGTGTTTGGCTTCACGTCTCTGATGTTTGTAAACTCGACATGAAAAATATATCAGGCTGTGATCGAACTGGCTATGGGATATCTGTCGGTCCTAATGGCTCGGGAGCTGATGCCGGCAGGGAGAATAGCCTCCTTTTCCGGGACTTTGCAATTTCCCAGAAATTGAGGATTTCTGGCTCTTGGTATTAGCGCCCTGACCACATCGATGGACATGGTACAGCGACGCGGGTAATGTGGTTAAGGAGATCGACTTCACCCTGATTAGCCTTCACTGGAAGATCCTCCATCACTGCAGGGCATATCTGAGTGCTATTGTGCTTTTGACCATAGATTAATTATGGGTACCCTCCGAGTTCGCTTCAAAACTCCCCATAGGCCCAATGATCACCCTAGGTGTTTCGTGTAGACAGATTGAGGGAGGGGGAGTGTACCAGGTAGTTGTTGAGGCTATCTCTGGTCGTTTCACAGCACTCATCAACCTGACGAACTCTTTACTGCTGTAGGACCCTTTAAGTATGAAACATTCAATTGGCGACTACCTAGAACAAGAATTTCGTCTTGCAGGAGACACTGGAAGCCACAGATACTTGTCGCGTATCTTGACTGACAGGGATTGTCATTCTCTGTTGCAAAGGACTGTTGCTGAAGAAATAGGAACAGTTTATCAGGAATCTTGCAAAGGAAATCGAAGGCCATTTCTTAGTAAATGACTCTTGTCCTGCCTACTAAGCCCTGAGCAAGTTGAACTCCAAGCCCTCCTCACAGGTGAACTCAATCCGCTCAGTAAGCGGCCATATCATCTCAGATCCTGTTGAGGTGCGGGAGCGTCAGGGTGACTATTTTGAGCAGTTGTATCAGGTTGGTCCAACACGGACGCGGGTAGTGTTGAGATCCCTGTGTCAGACCCCCCCATCAGCGAGGATCCACCCTCCCAACTGAAGTTAGATAGGCGATCTCCAAGCTGTGGAGTGGTAAAGCAGCAGGGTATCTGTGGTATTCCTGCTAAACTGTTAAAGGCTGGTGGTGAACCTACGGTGCAGAGTTTGCATGCAATCCTGGCTGTCATCTGGCAGACTGGTTACCATTCCCCCCTGACTTGTTAATGGGTGTAGTCATCCCTCTTTGGAAGGGAAAGGGGATCGATGGGACTGCAGCAACCACCAAGGTTCTCGTTCACTGAGACGTATCAGAGACCACCTACTGAAGCACCAGAGACCGGAGCAATCTGGACTCACTCCTGGTAAGTCCACAATGGACCGTATCCTGGCGCTTTGAGTCACTGTAGAGCACTATTGTGAGTTCGGACATCGACCTCAAGAAGGTGTTCACGTTCGATACGGTGCATTGTCAATCACACTGGAAGATCCTGAGACTGAGAGGAATCCCAACAAGGATTATTGGATTAATAGCAAGCCTATATACTGGTACTGTAGGCCGCGGTGGCCGAGTGGTTAAAGCATCTGACTCAAGACTGGCACGACGGCAATCTGAGTTCAAGGGTTCAAGTCACCGGTCGGCGCGTTGTTCCCTTGGGCAAGGAACTTCACCTCGATTGCCTACCTAGCCACAGGGTGGCCAAGCCAGCCCAAGTCAGTGCTGGTCCCAAGCCCGGATAAAATAGAGAATGATTACCTAAAAGGTAACACCAGCACTCTCCGTGGAACGGAACTGGGGACCCTACCACGTACTCACTCCAAGAGCATCACAACATGAAAACTACAATTAAGTATCATGCTGTGACCACGGCGACTCAAACATGAACCTACCGTTATTAAAAAAAAAATACTGGTACTGAAAATGCTCTAAAGTCTGTTGGGGCCCTGCCGAGCTTCTTTCCTGTTAGTTCAGGAGTGAGGCAAGGCTGTGTTCTTGAACCAACACTTTTTAACACTAGATACCGGGCAGAGCTATTGTCCAAAGTCAACATGGAGCGAAACTAG
>NC_051427.1:27658484-27665984 GCF_015228065.2 Penaeus monodon | reverse complement strand
TGTGTGTGTGTGTGTGTGTGTGTGTGTGTGTGTGTGTGTGTGTGTGTGTGTGTGTGTGTGTGTGTGTAATAATAATAATGATAATAATAATAATAATAATAATAGTAATAACAACAACAATACTAATGTGCATACATAATAATACATATACATATATACGCTAAATGACCATAAATAGAGCGGTCCCAAATATTGCATACACTGTACATGGTAGCAGGTCTGCATTCCATCTACCACTGACCACAAGATTATCGTCGAACCTCAAAGCTTTTCGCTAAGTGACTTAAAGTGAGGTAAACTTTCACTATTCTATTCACTGATCTCTTTATTTCGAGATCAGTGATTAAATTATACCAGCGTCTTTGTTTTATACATTGCATAGGTTTTATATCTACTCCGATGCATTGGTAAATTATATGCAACTGACAAACACTAAACTATACCAGAGATAACAACAACAGAGGGTCATATAATTACCAATACCTTATGGATGCTTACAACTATCATTTTTTACATATAAGTACTATTGTGATGTCAGCTCGTCCTGCTCGCAGGGCACAAAATGAACAATTTGTTCCGGACGCCAAAATAGAGGTTCTAAACAGTTAAAACATCTTGTCCAATTAGAAGAGGAATTCCGAATGCAGCAAAGCCACTGCTAGGTGGCGAACTGATCGTCATTGCATGAAGAATAACGTCGTATTTACGATTTACCTTTATGAATGTGTTGATGAATCCCCCTCTGCAACCGAAAGGGCAAGTTTCAGTAAAGTCAACTTTAGTACCACGTCCAAACTGACGCTGGTCACGTGATTGTAGAGGAACATGCGCACTTATCTGATGATACAGTTGGGGGGTAAATTCCTCCCACTCCGACTCTGCTTGTTGATGCCAGCGTGCCAGTACTAATTCACAGCTGAGTCGACTGAGGAGGTTTCAGCATCACGGTTCAAAAAATATTCATGCATCCGTTTGAAGAACTTTATTGTGTATCCTTGTATGTGGAAAACTTAAGGCTGTGCTGTACCATGTTATGTTGCTCAACTTAACACAGATTTAAGACCTACCAGAACCCAAAATGAGACAAAAATTCCACCCATCACTCTCTTTACGACCAAACCAACTGCATTTGTCCAAGAATAAAAGATTTTGGACTTCGAACCAAGGCATAATAAGCACGTGGTATGTTTGTCTTCAAACTTTCGTGACAACTTTACCGTGCGGCTTGCTCTCTAATCTGGAGCAGAAAGAAATAGTGACAGATTGAAACAAAATGTAGGCTGTAGAGACTAGAAAAAGGTAAATTGATATTATTGATAACTGTCACTGTAAACACAGTTAGATGCCATGTCACTCCTGCAAATCCGTGTCATTTAGGGCCACCCAAATCAAAAGAGTGGACAAGCCACTGATCTCATGAGCTGCTTTAGATATTCTGCTGTCGTTGCGAATGATCTTGCAGTTATTTCCAATGGGAGACACATCCTAAGGAGAGCCCAGCACTGTCTGAACTTCATATTTGAGGAGAACTGTAGAGCAGGAGAATATCTATGTTAGCTATGTTGCACTCTCGCTGTAGGCATAGTCGTGGTTGTTTTCAGTCACGAGCTCATGCATCCCAGAGAGAAGAACATGTCATACATCCACTGATAGCCTGCAGTGACAATCCTGACCACTGCACGTGCTGATCGTAGAGGAGAGACTTTGATCGGGGTAGATGCGTCATTATCAGTTGGGTTTCTAACCATATTGCCATCAGAGGAAATGATATTTCTGATACACCACCTGAAATTGGTTGGGGGCAACCGCTAAATGCGATGGCCATTCAACCAAGCTAAAAGCTCCTGAGACGCAGAGAAGCAGCTGCTGGACAGGTCGGTGTCTTGCAGCTGCACGATGAAGAAGAGAGAATACTTCTCGGACGGATGGTACTCAGATGCCACATAATATGAGTCTCTGTCACTTTGCAAGATAATTCAATGGTGCCAAAGCCATTCTACAACAGAATACGCTGGGTAACCACTGCGTGTCATATTATAGACACTACTGCTTATGCTAAGCACCGATGTGTTTAATGTGGCGTACCGGATGCCACCTTTGTTGCAGGAGTGGCTTATTTGTGTCCCTCAGTTAATAAACTTGTTATAGTATATTGAGAATGCCTCATTTAAATTTTCTTTTATGTGTCGCCAATGTGTAGATTAAAGTTAGTGAAAGAAGTTAAGTTAGTTAAGAATTCGCTCATGTCCTGCTGGCAGTGTATGCTCTTTAGATGTGAGCCAGTCTGGTAGTTAGATAATTTGGTACTACCATTTCTGCCTCCGAAGAAATCATCCATAGTTTAAAGGTATACAAAGAGAGATGCAGAGAATTATGTGGTGGCTTGTAAAAAAAAAGCGATAATATTTATCACACTCAACCTTTAATGTGATTAGGCTTTGAGATATTAAATGAATATCTAATTAAGCCTTATCGGTCAATTCGACTGGAACATTCTAATACATTTATCCGCTGTATTTTTCCATATATTTTGCAGGAACTTTTGGACTGACGCTTCAGTGGCTTCATTTCCGATTTCGTTATCTTTTGAAAGTTAAAAGTTCCTCGAATAAATTTTGAAATATTAGTTTGTATTCGAGAGCATTTCCTGTCGTCATAAAACAGAGTATGATTTTATTAAAATATGTCCAACCCTGGACTGCAGTTCTAAGGATTTGATGCAAGAAAATTCTCCATGAAAATGCTTCGGCCTCGATATTCTAACCATCAACAGCTGTATATTCAAGGGTTAATGTATTTTTTTCATTAAATCAATGTCAGTAGGAGAATAATACTTGGCTGAGTAAAGATAGACACATATTTATTCAAATAACTTGAAATACGTAGCACTCACTAGATATTATCATATTGACAGAAGGGTTACAACTCCTCCTTCCCTGTAAAAGAAAAGAAAAAAAAGACCATAATTTGTATATATTTTATTGATGTGTTGGCTGATAAATAGGCATAGAAGACATATTCTTTAAGTGCTGCAGTATATATGATGCTCCCTCCCTCTCCCTCCCTCTCCCTCCCTCCCTCTCTCTCTCTCTTTCTCTCTCTCTCTCTCCTCTCTTCTCTCTCTCTCTCTCCTCCCTCCCTCCCTCCTCTCTCTCTCTTCTTTTCCTCTCCCTCCCCCCTCTCTCTCTCTCTCTCTTTCTCTCTTCTCTCTCTCTCCCCTCTCTCTCTCCTCTCTCTCCCCTCCTCCCTCCCCCCCTCACTCTCTCTCTCTCTCTCTTATTCTCTCTCTCTCTCTCTCACTCCTCTCTCCCTTCTCTCTCTCTCCTCTCTCTCTCTCTCTCTCTCCCCCTCTCTCTCTCTCTCTCTCTCTCTCCCTCTCTCCCCCTCTCTCTCTTCCCCTCTCTCTCTCTCTCCTCCTCTCCCTCCCTCCCCCTCCTCTCCCCTCTTCTCTCTCTCTCCTATCTCTCCTTCTCTTTCTCCCTCCCCTCTCCTCCTCTCTCTCCTCTCTCCTCTCTCTATCTCTCCCTCTCTTCTCTCTCCTCTCACCTCTCTCTCTCTCCTCTCTCTCTCTCTCTCTCCCCTTTCCCCTCTTTCTCCTCTCCCCTCCCTCCCCTCTCTCTCTCTCTCACTCTCTCCCTCTCCTCTCTCTTCTCTCTCTCTCTCTCTCTCTCTCCCTCCTCTCTCTCTCTCTCTTCTCTCTCTCTCTCTCTCTCTCTCTCTCTCTCTCTCTCTCTCTCTCCTCTCTCTCCCCCTCCCTCCCTCTCTCCTTCTCTCCTCTCTCCTCTCTCTCTCCTCTCTCTCTCTCCTTCTCTCCTCTCCTCCCTCTCTCTCTCCTCTCCCCCCTCCCTCCCTCTCTCTCTCTCTCTCTCTCTCTCGTCTCTCTCTATCTCTCTCCTCTCCCTCCCTCCCTCTCTCTCTCTCTCTCCTCTCTCTCTCTCTTCTCTCTCTCTCCTCTCTCTCTCTCTTCTCTCTCTCTCCTCTCTCTCTCTCTCTCTCTCTCTTCTCTCTCTCCTCCTGCCCTCTCTCTCTCTCTCCTCTCCATCCTCATTCTCTCTCTCTCTCTCGTCTTCTATCTCCTCTCTCTCTCTCTCCTCTCTCTCTCTCCCCCCCCTGCTCGTCTCGCTCCCCATCTTCACTCTTCTCTCTATTTTCTATCTGTCCGACATCATTACTTCGTTACATCGTTCTCTTCTCTTACATCTCTCTCCCTCCTCTGCTACTCTCGATCTCTCTCTCTTCTCTCCATCTCCTTCCCTCCCTCTCTCGCCCTCTCCATGTCTCTCTGTCTCCCTCACCATCCGCATTCTCCCTCCCTCCTTCTATCCCTCCCTCCATCCCCCTCTCCCTCCCCTCCCATTCATCCCTTTCCTTCTCCCTCCCTCAACATCCGCTTCTCTCCCTCCCTCCTTCTCCTTCTCTCCCTCCCTCCCTCACCATCCGTATGCTCCCTCGCCGCGACGACCTGCGAGTACAGCTCCGGCAGGTGTTCCTTCAGTGCCTCCTCGTCCGCGCCGTCGAGGTCCCCGTCAATCCAGCGCCTGACCTGAGACTGCGCCGAAGACACCATGCGGTCCTTGGCTCGCCCTAAGAAGGCTTCTCTGGGTCCGGAATCGCCCTGGGGGGTGGGGGGGAGGCGGAGTGATATTGGAGGATTAGGATTAACGTGTGCGTGTATGTCGTGTGTGTAATGATAAGAATTATTACTGTAATAGTTTAGTGTTTGGTTGGCAAGCTCTGGTGATCTCGGTCAAATTATGGCTGTCTGTTTATTTTGCGTTTAAATCACCCCCTGTGTGCAAGGGATGGCCGAGGATAACATCCGCTGGCGGAGCGGGATTTGAACGCGGGTTAGTAAGACTGCTAAACGAGGACGCTACCAATGCACCATACAGTGTGTGTGTGTGTATGATAGATAGATAGAGAGATAGATAGAGATAGATAGATAGATAGATAGATAGATAGATAGATAGATAGAGAGAGAGAGAGAGAGAGAGAGAGAGAGAATAGGTGAGATAGGTGGAGAGAGCGACAGAGATTGATCTCTCTATCTCTCTCTCTCTCTCTCTCTCTCTCTCTCTCTCTCTCTCTCTCTCTCTCTCTCTCTCTATATATATATATATATATATATATATATATATATATATATATATATATATATTGATAGGTAGATAAAGAGAATACCAATGAAAATCACAATGGTAATGCAAACTGTAGTCAAAACAAATATGAATATTGTCAGCAACTTATCATAATCTCAGAAGAAACGAATCAGCAATGCCGTTAACAGACAAAGAAAAACAATACACCATAATGACAGCAACTTACCTGAACCACGCGCACCCACTGCTCTGTCCCCATGTCCCTCAACTCATCCAGAAGGTCATCCAGCTGCAGCGTGAGTGACCTGACGCTGGCCCGGGTCAGGTAGGTGGCGTCCAGCTGGTTCAGGAGACCATCTGCGCTCGCGTCCAGGAGACTGAAGATGGAGGCGGCGAGGGACCGGCACTCGGGCGGGCAGTCGACGAGGTCAGGCAGAAGCTGCCGGTCCTGGTGGGAAGAAGACTCAGTGCCAGGATTTTTCTGAAGTGTTTTATAAAGTGTAAGTTTATGGCAGGTGTCATTATTATTATTATTATTATTATTATTATTATTATTATATTATTATTATTATTATTTATTATCATCATTATTATTATTGTTATTTTTATTATTATTGTTTTTTTCTTAAGGCGAATAATTCATTTCGTAAATAAGAGTCGAAATCGCAGATTAAGCTCATTTAAAAGTAAAATATATTTGATGGATACATGAACTAAAAAATCCACAGGAAAGTCACATAAAATATGTAAACACATACTGCGAGATAGTGAAAAGAAGACGGAGGCAAAGGAGAGGTATATAGGACTAAGAGAGAGTGAGAGAGAGAAAGGATAACATTTACGGAAAGTAAGGGAGGATAGAAGAAAGGTAGACAGGAAGATGAGCAGAAACACACAAACACAAACAGGCAGACTCCGAAAGAATCTAAAGAAATCCAGGGGAATACAGAAGAAAACAGAAGAATCCAGAGAATTCCAGAACGACCTAGAAGACCCAGAGTAAACCCAGAACAATCCGAAAGAATCCAGAGTAATCCAGGGAAATCCAGAAAGAACTTGGAAGAATCCTGAAAAATCCAGAGAAATCCAGAGGAATCCCCAGGAACCCAAAAGAATCCAGAAAAAAATGCACAGAAACCACAGGAAACCGGAAGGATCCAAAGCGACCCGGAGGAAACCACAGGAATCCGGAAGGATCCAAAACGACCCGGAGGAAACCACAGGAAACCGGAAGGATCCAAAGCGACCCGGAGGAAACCACAGGAAACCGGAAGGATCCAAAACGACCCGGAGGAAACCACAGGAATCCGGAAGGATCCAAAACGACCCGGAGGAAACCACAGGAATCCGGAAGGATCCAAAACGACCCGGAGGAAACCACAGGAATCCGGAAGGATCCAAAACGACCCGGAGGAAACCACAGGAAACCGGAAGGATCCAAAACGACCCGGAGGAAACCACAGGAATCCGGAAGGATCCAAAACGACCCGGAGGAAACCACCTACGATCCGAAAGCGCTCGTAGAAGGCGTCGAAGTCGAGCTGGTGGTCTGACAGGAGGTACTGGTCCAGGAGGTGGGGGAGAGGGTCCTGCTCGCCCCACAGGACCAGGGGGGGCGGGGGGTCTGTGGGCAGGATCTCCCACAGAGGCGCAGGATCTGTCGGCTTTCCCTTCTTGGCGCCAGGCCTTTGGCGGCAGAGGTACAATTATGGTTTAGTTTCTTTACATATTTCTTGAATGACGGGAAAAAATATTAGTAATGATGGTGGTAATGATAGCAAACAACAAAAATGAAAATTAAAGTGACATTCAAAGGAATAAGAACACAAAAGACAAAGGTATAATAATAATTACTATTTGAATTTAAAATTTGTATTATAACTTTAGTAATATAAAACAACTATGACAATGATAATGGTGACAGTGATCGTTGAACGATGAAGATAAAGATGTGTATTTATCGATGACGATGAATATAACGATGGTGATGATGATGAGGATATGATAATGATGATGATGATGATGATGATGATGATATCGACGATGACGATGATATCGACGACGACGATGATGATGATGATGATGATGATGATGATGATGATGATGATGATGATGATGAGATGATGATGATGATGATGATGGTGATGATGATGATGATGATAATGATGATAACTATGATGATCAGAATGATAATGATTTAATAACAACAGCAACGGCACCAAGCGGAGCCACCTACTCCCCCCCCGCCGATGGCTCCCTCTGAGCCCGGACGCCCTCGCCCCCCCTGCCTTGGTCGTCCTCATCCAGCGGGAGGAGAGCAGCGATGACGTCATCACGGAGCACCAGGTCGTCCTCCCAAGCCAGCCACAGGAAGGTCGTGTCTCCCTCTGCCCGCGCGTGC
>NC_051427.1:27599744-27610884 GCF_015228065.2 Penaeus monodon | reverse complement strand
TTTTGATTTTTATATTATTTTTATTACTTTATCTTTATTATCGTTGTCATTATTTTTGTTGTTTTGTTGTTGTTGCTTTTGTTGTTGTTTTGTTTTATTATTTTTATTTTATTATTATATTATTATTAATATTATTATATTTTTTATTATTATTTTTATATTATTATTATTATTATCAATTTTTTTTTATTACTTTTATTATTAGATCATTATCATTATAATTTATGATTGTCTTATTATTTTATTATCATTATTAAATAAAATAAAAAAATAATAATAAAAATAAGATAATATAATAATATAATAATAATAATAATAATTAAAAACAACAACAATAAAAATAATAATATAATAAAAATTTGATAATAAAATAATAATAATAATAAAATAATAAAAAAAAATAATAATAGGTTAATAATAAAAGATAATAAAATAAAATAATAATAAAAATTAAAAATTTTTAAAAAATGATGAATGTGATGGTTATATAAAATAATGATAAAAATTTGATAAAAAGAAATAAAAAATGATAATAAAAATATAATGAAAATTTAAAATATAAAAAATAAATGATGATATAATTTTTTTAAAAATTAAAACGATACTATAAGACAATAAACAATATAATAAAAAATAAAAAACCAATATAAAACAAAAATTCGTACAATATTAAGGGCAATAAACTATGTAAATTAATGAAAAAATAGTTTAAAAAACGAATAATAATATAAAATAGCAAATGTGATGATTATGATGATTAAAATAAAAATTAATAATAAATAATAAAAATATAAAAAAAATAATAATGACAATAATATTAGTAACATAAATAATAATATCAATAATAATAACTGATAAAAATGAGATAAAAATGTTAATTATAATAATGATAATGCCAAGTCTGATCATAAAAAATTACAATGATAATAATGATAATAACAATAAAAGTGGTAAAAATAACGACAATTAATAATAATAAAATATAAAAATAAAAATAAAACACAATAAAAATGATAATCTAAGGGAAAAGGAATAAAATAATAAACCAATAAAAAACCATAAAAATAAAAATGTTAATGAAAACAATGAAATAATAAAAAAACAAAGCAAAAACGATAATAATAATAAAAACAAAAACATGATAAAAACATTAAAAACAATAAAAATGATCATAAAAATCGCTATTGTTATTATTGTCTATTTATTATCATTATCATTATTATAGTTATTATTTTATTATCACTATTTTATTACTTTCTTTTTATCATTCCATCACTTTATCATTATTTTTATTTTTATTTATTTATAATATTTTTTATCATCATTTTTTTATTTTTTATTATTATAATTACAATATTTTTTTATTTTTTTGTTAAATTATCATCATTATTTTAATTCTGTGATGTTCTTCCGCCTTTTCCGCCCCTGTGAATTGGGAAAAATTTTTAAAACTCTAATATATAATTGTTCTTTTTTTGATATCCTTACAGGACCGTTCATGTAGATGCAAAAAAGATTGTATTTCTGGGGTCATATCACGAAGCAGATACTTTATCTTGAAATACTCAGTACCAATATTCAAAGTAATATCTAAAACCTCGGTGATCGAAATGTAGAAGATGGGCCCCCTTCATGTTAGGGAATTTCCTTTTATCTTTATGTCATATCTTTATATTTCTATCATAAAGATGTTATTATTTCATTATTTTTGTTAGTTATTATATGTACATATGTGTTATTTTATATATATGCATTCATAATATATATATATATATATATTATATATAAAAATTATATATTTATATTTTATAATATTATTTATTATATATAATTATGGGGTTGTGTGTGTATTTGTGTGTGTTTATATATATTATATAATTATATTTTATATATATATTATATATTTATTTTATTTATATTTTTAAAAGAGTAGTAGTAGATGATGATTGAAAAGTATGCTGAGATTAGATAAAAGTATAATATAAATTAAAATTGATATATATTTTAAAAAAGACAGATAAATAGATAATAAAAAAATAAGATAAAATATAGATATCAAATTTTCCCCCCCTATATATCATGCAACCCCAAACACCCCACACCCAACCATGATAAATTGTAGAATAGAAAGATAAATAAATATGTATACACACAAAAACACCACACATACAACCCCCCAACCCCAAAAACACACCCTATCCCTCCAAACACACACACACACACACACAACACACCCCCACACCAACACCATCCAAAACACCACACAAAACACACACAAACACACACACACACACAACACACACACACACACACACACACAAAAATATATATTAATAAAATTATATAATATATATTTAATTATATTTTTATTTTAATTAATATATACATATTAAAATTATAAAATTATATATTATTTACATATATTACATTTTACATGTATATACCAAAACGAAAACAAGCCCCCCCCAAAACTCCCATACCTTCCCACTTACCCTCTAACTACACCAAGGGGGTCACGAGGGGCCCAAAATACCGGGCTAAAGGCGGAGGCAAGGAAAATTTTCCCCCGTATGTTGTGCCATACTAGGGGAAAAATCTTTACTTGGGTTTTATGCTTTAAACCAACGAAGAATAAGACAAATCCCCTTTTTCCCTTTTATTACCCACTGGTTTTACGCCCCCTTGATAACCCTTAAAAGTAGTTTGCGAAAAATTCTGCATTCAGTTTACCTCCCACGATGCACTGTGTGCTGGGGCGCGCCTCTCTTGTCGCTTTTCTCTGGTCCGTCTGTCTTCATCTTTCAGTCTCTCTCTCCTCTTTCTCTCTCTCTCGCTTTTCTCTCTCCCCGCGCTCTCTCTCTCTCTTTTCCTCTCTCTCTCTTCTCTCTCCCCTCTTCCCCTTTTTCCTCTCCTCCTCTTCTTTCTCTCTCTTCTGTCTCTCTCTCTCTTTCTTCTCTTCTCTCTCTCTCCTCTCTCTCTCTCTCTCTCTCTCTGTACACGCCATACACACAACACACACCAACAACCACAAAACAAACACAACCCCAAACACACACCCCCAAACACACACACACATATATATATAATATTATTTTATTATTATATATATATATTTTAAAATATATATTTTTAAAATATATATTTATATATTAATATATATTATATATATATATTTATATAATATATTTTAATATATTAATATATTTTTAAAATATTCTGTGGTGTTAATAATGTTATATATGTATATATATAATATAATTATTTTTTTTTTATTTTTATTTATTTAGTGTGTGTGTGTGTGTGTGTTGGGGGTGTGTGGTTGTGTGTGGTGTGTGTGTGTGTGTGCGTGGTGTTGTACACACACACTCACTACACAACACACACACTCACACAACACACATACCACACACCAAACACACACAACACACACACACACAACACACACCACACCCCACCACACACACATAATATATAATATATATATATTATATATATATTTTTATCTTATTATATACTAATATATATAATATTTTTTGTCATTTTTTTTGTTTTACAAATAATAAAAAACAAAAACATGAGATAATAAAAACAGTAATCCCAAAAATCGTAATTAGTAAAAATAATCTAATAGTAAAAATATTGATAATGATGTGAAATCATCATGGTAACAAAACAACACAACAAAAAAATAACAGTAATATGATATGAAAACGATATTGATAATAATGATAGAATGATAAAAGAATGATTAAAAAAAAAAAAGTTATTAAAATAACGAAATATAGAAATGGTAAATGAAATAAGAAATTTAAATAAAAATGATGATGATGTATGGTGTGATGGTGATGATAATTGATAAAAATAAAAATAAAATAATAGAAATAATAATAATAAAAAAATAATAATAATAAAATAATAATAAAAATAACAATAAAAATAAAATAGTAATGATATAATTAAAATGAAAATAATAAAAAATAAAATAATAATAATTAAAAAAATGATAGAAATTTAAAAATAAAAATAATAAAAATTAATAATAATAATAAAATAATAGTAAAATAAAATAATAATAATAATAATGTAAAAATATAATATAAAAATTAATTTAAAAATAATAATAAAAATATAAAAAATTTTAAATAATATTAAAACAACAATTAAAAAAAAAAAAAAAAATAACAAAATAAAAATAAAATAAAAACAAAAACATGGTAAAGATAAAAAAAATATTGATAAAAAGATAAAAATAAAAAAAATAAAAATAGTAAAACAGTAATGAGAGAAAAATGATCATAATAATAGTAACAAGGGATGGTGATGATAAAAATGAAAATCCATTTTTGATATTAACTGGAAATCTCGTGCTTTAAAAATTTTTATAAATTTATCAAATAACACTGATATATGTAATTAAAAATATATTTTAAAATAATAATATAATATATATATATATATATATATATATGTGTGTTGTGTTGTGTGTTGTGTTGTGTGTGTGTGTGTGTTTGTGTGGTGTGTGGGTGTGTTTTTGTGTGTGTGTGTGTGTTTGGTGTGTGGGTGTGTGTGTTTGTGTGTGTTTGTCGTGTGTTTTTTATATGTCTATTTCAACTAAATAATTTATATAGTGTATTTTCTTTTTTGTGCGGCATAGATGTATTTTTTCTTAAATTTTTTAAAAACGAGCTTTAAATATTAGTGTCCTTTTTAAATGACCCAAACACCACCATGTTTGACCCGTCATGCTCACTTTTGATATTAGTCCAACCCAGTTTTCGTAGCTCATATCTATAATCTTAAAAAAAATCTTTGATTTATCTGCAATTTTACATAGGAATTTTATATTTTATTATTATTATTATTTTATTATTATTTTATTTTATTATTATCTTATTTTTATTTTACTATTATTATTATTTTTATTATTATTAGGTTTTTTTTAAACGATTTTATTAGTATTGTGACTATTTTTTTTATCGATTGATACCGAATTATATTATCATTATTATAATCATTATTTTTGATACTTTATTATTGGCTTATTTCATTTCTTTTATTACCACTTTTGTTATCTTTATTATTATTATCATTATTTTTTTTGCTATGTTTTTACATAAT
Organism: Penaeus monodon; assembly: GCF_015228065.2. Lineage (NCBI taxonomy): Eukaryota > Metazoa > Arthropoda > Malacostraca > Decapoda > Penaeidae > Penaeus > Penaeus monodon. Next base: position 27,605,766 of record NC_051427.1, on the reverse strand, counting down.
CATCTCATATTATCATCATTAATCATTACTTATTATAAAAAAAGTGTGGATGAAGAGTATCTTAAAAAACACAAGAGATGTTTTTTAACCGGGTTTCGTTTATTCTTCTCAAAATAAAAAGATTTTTGCGGAATAAAACAAAACCGGTCGATATGTTCTTGTTTGTAGAGTTTCATTTCATTAACCTTTTTTACATTTGTCGCAATGGATACAGTTCATTATATGTTACTGTTATTATCATTATTATTATCATTTCATTTTATTTTTTATAATTATTGTTTTTTTGTTTTTGTTACCTTTCATCATTGTCATTTTTTATCATTATTATTTTTTTATTTCTCATATTATTCTTTTTATCATTTTTATCATTATTATTTTTTGTCATCATGTTTTTTTATTATTATTTTACATTTTGTTATCATATCATTATCTGATTATTATCGTTATTTATTATTTTATTTTATTTCTTACTTATAAATCATCATCAGCATTTTCTTATCTTACATGATCTCACCTCTCATCATTAAAATTATTATTTTTATTATTTTTGTTATTAAAAACATCAATATTATATCATTTTGTAATTCTAATGATAGTAAAAGATGATGATAACAAAAAGAGGATAAAAGAAAATTAGTAACAAGGCCCGGGCCCTTTAACCCTCGCCGCCGTCCCTTTCCTTTAATTTGTCTTGTGTTTTTTTAAGGATAAATTCGAAAGACAAAAAAAAAATATAAAAATTTTAAAACTAGAAAAATGTAATAATAATTCATTGATGATTTGATGAGATAATAATGAAATAAGATTATGTATGTGCGTGTGTGGTTTTGTTTGGTCGTTTATATATATAATATAAAATTTTAATATATATATATATATATATATATTTTATATATAAATATATATATAATATATATAAACAGACACAAACACACAGCCACGCACATAATATTAAAATAATTTTGTTTATTATTTTTAAATTTTTATTATTTTTATTATTATTATTTTATTATATATATATATAATTTTAATTATATATATATATAATATTATATAATATATATTATTTATTAATATATGTATTTTATTGTAATTTTATATATATTTTAAAAAATTAATTTTTTTTTATTATTAAAAAATATATAAAATTTTATATATATAAATTTTATATTTATATATATTTATATAAGGATTGTATATAAATATTGTGTGTATTTATACACATAAAATATTATTAATATATATATTTATTATATATATATATAATATATTAATTTATTATATATGTGTGTGTGTGTGTTGTGTGGTTGTGTGTGTGGTGTGTGTGTTGTGTGTGTGTGTGTGTGTGTGTGGGTGTGTGGCGGTGTGTGTGTGGTGTGTGTTGTGTATTTTTTATATATATATTATAATATATAAAATATATATATATTATATATATTATAATTAATAATATATAAAAATATATATATATATTTTAATATATATATAAAATATTATATATAATATATATATTATTATATTATATGAGTGTGTTGTGTGTGTGTGTGTGTGTGTTTTTTGTTTTGTGTTGTTTTAAAATTTTTATTTATATATATTTTATACTAATTATTTATATATATTATATATTTATATTTTGGTTGTGTTTTTGTGTTTGTGTGTGTGTGTGTGTGTTGTGTGTGTGTGTGTGTGTGTTGTGTGTGTGTGTGTGGTTGTGTGTGTGTGTGTATGTGTTTTGGGTTTATTATAATTTTTAAAAAAAAATTTTAAAATTTTTTATTTATATATTATATTTTTTTTTTATTGTGTGTGTGTGTGTGTGTGTGGGTTGTGTGTGGGGTGTGTGGTGTGTGTGGTGGTGTGTGTTGGTTTTGTGTGTGTTTTGGGTGTTTGTGGTGGGGGGGGGGGTTGTGGTTTATATATTATTTTATAATTTTTTTATAATATTATATTTTATATATTATTTTATATATGTATTATTTTTATAATTTTTATATATATTTTTTTTTTTTATTGTGTGTGTGTGTGTGTGTGTTGGTGTGTGTTTGTGTGTTTGGGGTTTTGGGGTGTGTGTGTGTGTGTGTGTGTGTGTGTTTTATTATTATTTTTTTTTTTATTATTTAAAATTTTTTTTGGGGGTGTTGTGTGTGTGGGTGTGGGTGTGTTGTGTGTGTGTGTGTGTGTGTGTCTGGTGTGTGTGTGTGTCACTTTTTGTATGTATTATATGTATATATGTGTAAAAATATGCATTGTGTGTGTGTATGTGCACATGTTTGTTGTTATTATGTATTATTTAGATTATCATTGTGTGTGTGGTACACATGTTTGATGTGTATATATAAAATTAATATTTTATATATATATATATAATTTTAAAAAAATATTTATTATATATAAATGTAATTTATATAAAATATATATATTATATATTTATATTATATTATATATTTTTATATATATAAATATATTTGTTAATATATTTATATATTGAAATATTGCTGTGTGTGTGTGTGTGTTTTGTGTGGTGGTGTGTGTGTGTGTGTGTGTGTGTGTGTGTGTGTTGTGTGTGTGTGTGTTTTTGTTGTGGGGTGTGTGTGTGTGGTGTGTATATATCCCCCCTTATGATATACATGTGAATGCGTTACATATGCATAAATTCATAAGAAGCGAGAGACAATGACGAGTCGCCGGCCTCTCAGCCTTTTATCGCTATTCGGACTTTTGCAAAACCCCCCTGGTTTTCCGGTTTTTATACACACTTGAAGCCCCCCCCCCCTGGGTAAAGGTTTTTTTGAAAAATTTTTTCTTGGTTGTTGCACCCTTTCTCAATTTATAGAAATGATAAAACTATTAGGTTAAGGTTTTTGTAACGTAACAGATATAATAAAGGTAAGATAAATTTTGATAATTTTGGTAGGAAATGTTTTATAATGAAAAAGATAACAATGAATCTGGGATAATAAGAACAATAACAATAGCAATGATAACATTAAGGGGGAAAAATGAAAAGTTATAATGATATGATGATGAAAAAAATATAAATAATAAAATAATAAAAATAATAATAATAATAAAAATAATAAAATAATAAAAATGAAATAAAAATGAAATTAAAAATGATAATAATAATTTATAATAATGATAATAATAATAATAATAATAAAAATAATGATAATAAAAATAAAATAATATAATAAAATAATAAAAATAATAATTGCAAAAAACAACGATAATAAAAAATCCAAAAATGAAGACATCATTTTTTCCCAAATATTTCCACAGCCTATCCCCTGTCCGTTCAAAGTTATAAAAACCAAAAATAAAAAAACAGTAACCACGAAGCGAACTGGGAGCGTTCGGGGAAACGCAGGCGAACGAACGGACGCGCGAACGCAGCGGGCGCAGGCGGACGCAGGGCGAACGCAGACGGACGCAGGCGATGCGACGCCGAGGTTCTAATAGGAAAAAGGGGGAAGCTCGTCTGTCAAAATCATATCGGATGACTATGGGCCCCCAAAGAATCGTTTTTCAACTTAAAAGACATCTGGGAAATTTAATATTCATTTTTTAAAGGACGAAAAAAATATTTTTTCCTCTCCCTCTCCTCACTCCCTCTCTCTCTCTCTCTCTCCCTCCCTCTTCTCTCTCTCTTCTCTTCTCTCTCTTCTCTCTCTCTTCTCTCTCTCTCTCCTCCTCTCTCTCTCTCTCTCTCTCTCTTCTCTATATATATAAATTATATAATATATATTATATATAATATTTAAAATATATATATATTTTTAAAATATATTACATATCATATATATATATATATATATTTAAAAAAATATATTATATATATATTAATATAATTTATATATATACAATTTTTATAAACATAAAATCCAACATATTATTAATTTTTCTGTGTGTGTGTGGGGTGTTGTGTGTGGTGTGTGTTTGTGTGTGGGTGGGTGTGGGTTACATACTGTGTGGTTACATATGTTGGTCTGTATTATATCTGCATATTTACATAGATATATTTTAAAAATCTATATATACATAATTTTATTTATGTTATGTATTATATACTATATACACATTCATATATATATATATATATATTAATATATTTTAAAATTTTATTATAAAATATCATTATATATATAAATATATATATATATATATAAATATAAAATATATAAACAAAATATATTATATTTTTTATATTTATATATATTAATATATTAATATAAAAATATATATAATATAAAATATATTATTTATTTTTATTATATTTTTAATTATGCGTTTAAAACTCAAAACCACAATATTTAAAAACAATATTCAACCCCAAACACACACCCCAAAAACACCCCCACACCACAAACCACACCTATATATATATGTTTTATATTTTTATGTTTAATATTATTATTTTTTAATTTTTTGTATATATATATTTTTTATTTATATTTTATATATAATTTTATATATATTTTTATGTTTAATAATAAATATTTATATTTTAATTTTTTTTTTTATTTTATTATTTTATTTATTTATATAAAGGGGAGGGCGGAAGGGGGGAGAAAGAAAAAGAAGGGGGAAAAAAAAAGGGCGGAAGAAATTTAGGGGAAAAAAAAAAAAAAAAAAAAAAAATATTTTTTTTTTTGAAAAGAATATTAATTTCCAATTTTTAATTGAAAACACTTCAGGGGGGAATCACCATTTTTATTTTAAGAAAGGTTTATTTTTATTAAAATTTTTTTTGGGTTTCTTTTTTTTCCCCCCTTGTCTCGTTTTTCCCAAATCCATTCCTTCTTTATTTTCTTTTTTTTTTTTATAATTTAAAAAATAACTTAAAATTTGGGGAAAATGATTTTTCATTTTGGTTATTTTTATTTTCTTTTTATTTCATTTTATTATTATTATTATTAAGATTATTTATTTTATTATTATTATTATTTTCATTATTATTATATTATTATTATTTTTAAATCATTATTATATTTTTTTTATTATATTTTATTATTATCATTATTATTATCATTATAATCATTATCATTATTACCATTAATGTTATCATTGCTATTGTTATTGTTCTTATTATCACCAGATTCATTGTTATCTTTTTCATTATCAACATTATCCTACCAAAATTATCAACATTTATCATTACCATTATTACTATCATCGTTACCGTTACTATAACCATTAACCTAATAGTTCTTATCATTTCTATAACTATTGAGAAACTGGTGCAACAACGCAAGAAAAAACCTTTCAGAAAAGCCATTACCACCGGTGGCTTCAGTACGTGTGTATGAAACCGGAAAGACCAGGGGTGGTTTTGCATAATAGTCCGAATAGCGATGAATGGCTGAGAGGCCGCGGCTGACTCGTCACTTGTCTCTCGCTCTCTGTATGTATATTCATGCATATGTACACGCATTCACATGTATATGCATAAGCGGGAGTGATATATACACACACACACACACACACACACCACACACACACACACCACACACACACCACACACACACACAAACACACCACCAACCACACACACACAAACACACACCACACACACATGCATATATTTTACACATAATACATATATATATATATAAATATATAAATATATATATATTATATATATAATATACATATATATATATATATATATATTAATATAATATAATATAATATATATATATTATATATATATATAATATATATATATATAATATTATATATATATATATTATATACACATACAAACATGTGGGACACACACACACACATGCATTATCTACACATATATACATATATATACATACAAACATGTGCACATACACACACACACATCATATATTTACACATATATACATATATACACATACAAACATGTGTACACACACACACACACACACCCCACACACACACCACACACACACACACCACACACACACACACACACACCACACACACACTATATAAATAAAATAATTTATATAAAAATATATATAATTATATATAA
>NC_051427.1:27581925-27584425 GCF_015228065.2 Penaeus monodon | reverse complement strand
GGGGTATGGGCAGGGGGTTTATAGGGGGGTAGGTAAGGAGGGGAGAGGGGGAGCTGGTTGAGGGGGAGAGGGATGGGGAGGAGATTCGGGGTGAGGTATGAGGAGGGGGGGTTAGGGGCGTGTGGAGAGGAGAAGGGGTGGGGGGGGGAGGGGACGAGGATCAGAAAAAGTGAGACCGAGGAACTGACGAACGAAACAATGGAGAAAATTAGAGAAAAAAAGATGATTATCATTATTATTTTTACTGTTATCACTGTTTTTTTCCATTTTAGTATTATCATTGTTATTTTTATTATTCTCATTACTATTATCATTATTGTCATCCTTATCCTTTTTATCATTATTACATTACTATTATCCTCATTATCATCATTATCATTAATATTACTATGATTATCATCATTGCCATTATCGTTATCATCATTCTTACCATTATCAATTGTCATTTTAATTACTCTCATTATAATCGTTTCACCATTATTATCAATTTTATTATCATTATTAGCTTTAATCATTATTATCATTACTATCACTAGTGAAATTATGATGATAATTAGAGTAATAAGAACAACGCAACAACGACAGTAACGACAACAATGGCAATAACAATAAAAGAAATTGAAAATGGGAAGAAAATGATGACGATGATGAAAATGATATTAATTATTAATGTGATTATTATAAAAAAAACACCAATAAAATAAAAGAAAAAAATAGTAACTAAAGAAAAAAGGAAACGCCTACACCAATGAAACTAGTAATAAGAGACGTAAAACGTTCTCCTGGAAAAGATCCGAAAAGAGGATTGGATTCGGTATCTGATCCCTTTAAAGGACTCGGCCAAAGACACATTCGCTTATGAAAACGCCATTGATATGCAATCCAAATGAGCCAATATATTTTCCTGTTTTGAAAGAAATTTATATATTTTGACAATTTATCATTTTTGGAGGTCTTTCCAGGTTAGGAAATAGATACTAACGACTTAAATGAGTAAGTCCGTCATATCATGCATATTGATTATGATATGATAACGCTTACTATGCTAATGTAACCGGTACTGTGAATAACGTTTTAATACCGCACCTACTTTTACCACTGATATTAATAATGAAGATAATAGTGATACTGGAATGAGACAAATGACACTGATAGTAATGATAAGAATAATAACAAAAATGATGATAATATTGACAATAATAATGATAATAAATAATGATAATAATATTGAATAATAATAATATGTAATAATAATAATAATAATAATAATGATAATGATTATGATGATGATACTGATAATGATAATGATGCTACTACAATTACTCTACTGATACAGAAAAGGATGATGATAACAATAAAACAAAAACAATGATTAATAATAATATAGCACGATAAACTAACCTGTGACAAGATAAATTCATTACTTATAATAAGCACGCATATGCAAATGAATACGGATTCAAACATCAGTCGGTTATTTTGCAGTATTTCAATATTTGTAATCCATAGATATTTCCAGTTATTGGTAACCAGGTGTTATTGGAACGCTGTTTAGAAGACTTGGACGCGGGAAATTGAGTATAAGCGATTACTTAGGCACATGAAAAGCTCACGTATTCTTTATACTGAGAGATATTAAGGCTTATATTTGCACAGATGCAGTGTCGGTCGGTTGTAGTGAAATGTATTCGGTTATGCAAATACACTCAAGTGCAGTTGATTAATGGGTTGTAATGTTGATGAGTTGGACGCTTTCAATAAGATGACCAATATTTGTTAATCTTTAGGGTAAAATTGGAGGATATTTGCGAGTGTGGGAGATTGTTTAATGGTAGAATTCATCACTTTCCCTCGCCGTGTGTTTAGTTTAATTATTAAATGCATGTAGAGTAACCATTTCAGTGACTAAACTAGCGTTTGTTCTCGAGTCGAAGAAGAATAACGAGTCAGTTATCTTCAGCAAACTTTCGTATAACAAATAAGCTGTTATGATCACTTCTCCTCCCCCCCTCTCCACACTCTACTGCCTCCACTTCCACCTCATTTCCCCCCTTTCTCCCCCATTCTAGTGCTTTTCCTCTCCCCCTCTCTCTTCCCTTCCCCCATTCTACTGCCACCCATCCCTCTCTCTCCCCATCCCCTCCCCCCACTCGACTGCCTCCCCTCCTCTCTCACTCCCACTCCCACACTCTTCTACCCCCCTCCCCATTCCCTCTTTCCTCTACCTCCACTCCCCTTCCCCCCTCTCCCCCCCCTTCCCCGCTCTCTTCCGGTACGAACTCCGGAAGCCGCCCCCTTCTCCCCCCCCCCCCCGGCACTAACGAGGGTCTCTGGGAAGTATCGTGTAACAAAACTGTACTAATTGAAGACGAGACGCCCACAGGGCATAATTGGCCCACTTGATTATGTGTCAGGTTGATATCACTTTTTAGGTGTGTTTGTTTGTTTTTTCGTCGGGGGGATTTTTTTGGTGTTTTTTTGTTTTTGTTTTCTTGGAGGT
>NC_051427.1:27571925-27574425 GCF_015228065.2 Penaeus monodon | reverse complement strand
ATTATTATTATTATTATTATTATTATTATTATCATTATTATTATTATTATTATTATTATTATTATCATCATCATCATCATCATTTTCTCATTCTTATTACATCATATATTATCATCATATTATCATTATTATTATTATCATTAATTATTATCATGTATCATTAGTATCACAGCTATCATCATTATCAAGATGACAGCTGATCATCCTTTTTGCTATGAGTATCCTTTATCACTACTATCATAACTATTATCAGCATTATCATTATTTACAATCATTATCATTACATTTGTTCGCTTGGGTACGTCGGGAAGAGTGAGAGGGGGGGGGAGAGGGAGGGGGATGGGAGAGGGGTGAGAGGGCGAGGCAGAAGCGAAGAAGGGAGAGGGGTGAGAGCGTGGGGAAAAGGGGGGGGGAGGGGGGAAAAAGGAAAGAAAGAGCAGGCAGAACCGACCTTAAAGGCATTGTTAAAGGGAGACAAACATCGAGGAGCAGCGGAGGGAAGGCACAGCGCAGGAGCCACCGAGTGCAAGACAGGAACGAAGCATAATTGGTCAAATTATACAGGAGTGGGTTGCACTGAGGAAGGTGGTGGTGGGGGTGGGGGATGGTGGGGAAGGAAAGGAGGGGGAAGGTGAGGGAGGGGGTGGTGTTGGGGGTGGGGTGATGGGGAAGGAAGGGAGGGAGGAGGGGGAGGGATAGGGCGGACTTGAAGACTTAAAGAACACTTTTAATTTGAACTAACTTGACATGTTGCCGTGCTTCCTGATTTACAAGTTTATTGACATATTAAAATTGATCATTGACACAATCTTTAAATAAAATGAGGGTGTTTTATATCTATCACTTGTGCTATGTTAATGTTGAATTTCTTGATTAATAATTTCATATAATATCAGTAAATCTATAAACATGGCATTTGGTCTTCTCTTAAAAAGTAAGATCAATTAGAAATAATAATAAATGGAACTGGTGTCAATTTTTTTCCAGTGTTACATTTATAATCGTATATTATTCCCAACGTTGTCCTGAAACCTGTTTACGTTCTCATACGATCCAAAGTGGCGCCTTTGTTTTGGAGGGATCAGTTCTGACCTTCCTTTTTTTAATAGTTCTCTCTCTCTCTTTCTCCCCCAACCCCTCACTCTTTCTCCCTTTCTTCACTCCTTCTTTCCCATCTCTCTTTTGTTCTCTGTCTCTTCCTTCCATTTCTTTCATCTTCCCTCTCTCCCTTCCCTTTGCAATTTTTCACCAACCCTCTCTCCCTCCGTTCGCCCTTCCTTCTCCCTCTTTTTCTCTTTTTGTTTGCCTTGATCTCTCTCACTCTCTCTCTCTCTGTCTCTCTGTCTGTCTCTTCTGTCTGTCTCTGTCTCTGTCTCTGTCTCTGTCTCTGTCTCTGTCTCTGTCTCTCTCTCTCTCTCTCTCTCGCTCTCTCTCTCTCTCTCTCTCTCTCTCTCTCTCTCTCTCTCTCTCTCTCTCTCTCTCTCTCTCTCTCTCTCTCTCTCTCTCTCTCTCTCTCTCTCTCCTCTCCTCTCCCTTTCTTTTCCTCATCTCTTTCTGTTTTTTACCCTCTCTCCTTTCTCCCTTTCTCCCTCGGACCGTCACACATACACACAAACACGTAAACCAAAAACCTTGCATCTAATTTTACTTTCTACAATTCTGCAAAATGTCTTAAAGTCGTAAACGCGGCCAATTCAGAACTCTATAAATATTTTCTTGTTTTGTATAAATGAAGGTTTATAGTGATACACGACCATAATTCTTTATCCGATTTTGATAAGGTAATTGCAATGCTAGCAAGGCACGGTGCATCAATACACATCTTTACAAAGAGATCCCACAAAACTAATCAACAATTTGTTTCCATCAACGTCAACCGGAGGAATATTTCCCTCCAAAAATCAATTTACCGTTTTTGGAGCGACCGCCAAGAATAAAATGACTTACAGATAAGTGATAGGTTTTCTCCCGCATCGGCGTCCAATCGGCGAATGTCTGCGGTAAGCGCGGTTGTATTTTGCCGCGTGAGTGATCGTTCCTCTTAAGTGTTATTGATAACTGCCTTGTTGGTTATTGTTGTTAAGGAGAAGAAAGACAAACGTGCTATTTGCATTCCCGCGGTCTGTGGTTTTGTTTGTGCGCTCAAAGACATCAATTTGGAGTCATTCTTATCGTGGCTTTTATATGTCATTCTCTTTTCTTGGATTGTCATCATCGTGATCGCCGTCATCATTGGATTTTGAGGAGGTGTCATACAGAAAGTCCTTAGAAAGATATCACTGCATATACGCACGTTTAAGTGCATATCCATGTCTATGAATGAATATGAATAATTCATACATAAAAAAAAATGCAAGCCAAGAAACCGAGAATAATGCAAATAAAAATAAGAAAACAATAATAAAAAGTACATTAAAGAAAGTTAAGATCGAGGCATAAAAATTACTGATGGAAGTTAACATCAAATAAATGTACAATGACATTAAAAGAACATAAAATA
>NC_051427.1:27526925-27529425 GCF_015228065.2 Penaeus monodon | reverse complement strand
CAAAAATTATTCCGGTCTTACGTACACTCGAGAAATTCTTAGTTCACCGCTTCTGGCGCCCGAAGAACGGCTCTGAGGGAAAAGGAATTCCCAGTTTTTCTCATTTAAGAAGCCTTCTCGAAAAAAAAAGTTCTTCGATGCATTCAAAGTCATTTTAGAATATGCAGGTGACATCAGAAGTTATACTCGGGGAGACACAAGGGGAAGTATGCGCTCTGACACACACTGGAGTATACTCGAAGTTATACCCTTTGGTGGGCGGTATAAGCACCCTTGCCCTCTCCTGCATGCGGTTAACCTCAAGCCTGGGATAGCATTGCCGGCTGCAACAATGCTATTAATGAGCAACTCAGCGAAGCAATCGTATCTTAACCATCATAGTGATATCCTGTTCACGCCCTCCATCTCCCTCCCTCTCTTCTCCCCCTTCCTCCCCTCCTCTCCCTCCCCCCACCCTTCCTCCTTTTAGCAGATGATAGCCATTTTGATTTTTCAATTAACTCGCCTTCAGTGTCTTTTTTTTCTTTTTACTTCTTCTTCTTCCTCGTGCTAGGCCATAAAGTTGTAATGAGACGAAGGAAGGCTATAATTTTCCACCGAGAGCTCTAGCTGCCTCTCGAAACTCTCTCAATCGGTAGCCGGCTTTTCCAAATGTCTTCGTTCCTGCTCCTTCTCGCCTCGCCGCCGCCCCTGGACACGAGCCGCGGCGCCTCCTCCGACTCCCGGGTCGTCGAACTCGCTCGGGCCGTGCGCGGGCGTTCGAGGACGAGCTCGCCGAAGGACGCCGCACTCCCGAAGGAGCCGAGACGCCCAGGAGACCCCGCTCCGACGACCCCGAAACGGACGGTGCTTTCCAGAACTCATCGCTCGAGAGCAGCATGTGTCCAGCAGCCCTCAGGAAGATGGGACTTATTTAGTTAAACATGAGGGCATTTGAGAGCGATGTTTATATGCGTTAAGAGGAGGTATTTAGCTAAACATTAGTGTGTGTTTGAGTGACCTGAGTGAAAAGATGATTGGGCTGGTTCTGAAGGAGGATCTTAAGAACCTACAATTACATAAAAGAGGTCCCCGGCCTTGGCTCGGTCCCGAGGAGTATACGACATTCCTTCGTCCTCTTTTTTACGAGGGTATTTACATTATTTAAGTTATTTACATTAGCTCTGTCAGCACCTTGCCGACGCACGGAGAAAAGGAGTGGGGCGATCCAACACAGTTTTCATTATGGTCCTCGTATGCAGAAGAGGCTGTGTGGGTTTTGGTTTATGGCCCAGTCTCCCCCACCCCCGCTCTCTCTCTTTCTCTCATTCGTTCCTTTCCTCTCTTATGCTTTATCTCTCTCTCTCTCTCTCTCTCTCTCTCTCTCTCTCTCTCTCTCTCTCTCATTCTTACTCTCTCTGTTATTCTCTCTCCTATTTCTCTCTCTCTCTCTCTCTCTCTCTCTCTTTCTCCTTCCCCCCCTCTCCCCCTCTCTCCCCTCTCTCTCTCCCTCCCTCCCTACCTCCCTTTTTCTCCTTTTGGCAATCCGTTTATTTGAGTATAAGTTCACCTCTTTTATAAGATTATCTTTATTTCTGTTGCTGTTGTAGTATAATCATCGCTCTTATTATTGCATTGTCATTAATAATCTTGTCATTGTTATCATTATCATTACATTATTAACATTTATCATTATTGCTGGAGTCATCATTATCATTGTCACCATTATTATCTTTATTATTATCATCACCATTATTATTATTATTATTATTATCATTATTGTTATTATTATTATTATTATCATTATTATTATTATTATTATTATTATTGTTATTGTTGTTGTCATTAATATTATTATCATTACTATCATTATTATTATCATTATTATTTTCACTGCTATCGTTATCATCATTATCATAATCAAAATTACTTGTATCTTTAAAAATGACTCTGCTATTTTCATTATTATCAATAATCATATTATCATACTCATAGTTATTGCTAACACAATTTAAAAAATAATTTTCACTAAGTTTAATACTGTATGTCAGTAGCTTAGTTTGGACAGCTCTAACGCACCTTTCTCTCGGACTTTCTTCTTTTGAAATTTGTCGCCGGTCGTCAAAAAAAAAGTAATTTTGGTTCATTTCATTTTCTGGTATATGTTTATTTGTTTTTGTTTTTATCATCGTGATGTGTATTGTTATTCTTACCTTTGTTTTTATGACTTTTCTTATCACTGTTATTACGATTTTCATTGCCGTTATGACCATCAAAATTATTGTAGATTCTTTGATCAACACCGCAATCTGTAAACTTTACTCAGAAAAAAATACACGCTTCATTATATTACGAACGTACCCAAACAATATAAATGTTTGTTTTCTTTTTCATATCAAACGAACACACACACACAGACACACACACACACACAAAAAAAACAAAAACAAAAAACAACGGGAAAAGAAAGATAAAGAAAACGAAATCTCTGGCCTTCCCGCGAGATCCGAGATGCGGTCGA
>NC_051427.1:27519425-27521925 GCF_015228065.2 Penaeus monodon | reverse complement strand
ATCTTATCTAATTACAAAGTAATAAAATTCCCACATGGTAATACATCCACATAATTTTTGTTTACCTTAGACACATTTAGATCAGAAGGGCCCGTTTGAGATAAGATGGGTATCGTAAAATTTATCATTCATACAAATCACTACCAAAACATTGTAAAACATGGCATGAGATTTCACTGAAGCGCTCCTATGTTTGGCGACAAATCAGCTGATTTCTGTTGACATTGGGAAGTGAAAATGTCGGCGCTGGCGTTTGGTTATATTGGAAGAGCGAAGCTTTTAAACTCACGTGTTTTGATGTTGTTATGTTTGAGAATTCGTTTGTTTGTTTGCTCGCCTGTTCGTTACTTGTCCTCATTTTCATTTAATTCGGAATTCGATATTTCAATCCGCGGAAGGTGGAGGGGGAGAGAGGAAGAGGAGAAAGAATAGCAAAGAATAAGAGGAGGGAGGAAGAGGATGATGATGATGATGATAAGAGGAAGAGGAGGAGGAGAGGAGGAATAGGAGAGGAGTAGGAGGAGAGGAGGAGGAGGAGGAGGGAGGAGGAGGAGGAGGAGGAGGAGGAGGAGGAGGAGGAGGAGGAGGAGGAGAGAGAAGAAGAAGAAGAAGAAGAAGAAGACGAAGGAGAAGGAGAGGGAGGAGAAGGAGAAGGGGAAGGAGAAAGAGAAAGAGAAAGACAAAGAGAAGGAGAGGACGGAGAAGGAGAAGGAGGAGGAGGGGGAAGAGGGGAAGATAAAGAAGAAGACACTGAAGAAAGGGTGAACAGCAGGAGGAGAAGGAGACGGGAAGGAAGAAGAAGCTGAATTTCCTCGCCCTGTTGAGCGGGAGAGGTCTGAGCCCCAGCAAGACTCGAACCCTAAAACGAATCCTTAAAAGTGAAGCGCCGAAGCCCATGCTCCTTCCACGCGTGCGTCAAGAAGTCAGCTGTTACGTCAGATTACTGTCATATTATGATGCTTCTCCGTCAGCAGGTATAAAGCCTTGATTGGCAGCCCCTGCACTGATATCAGAGCGCAAACTATTATAATTATATGATAAAAAGAGTCTCAGACATATTTGATATTCTTAAAACTCCCCCCAAAATATAACTACAGGTCCGAGGAAATTAAGCAATTGTTATTTTTATGGCGGGAGTTTGAGTTTCAACAAAACCCGGATCGTACGATAACCCCGCTGCACGTCGCACACGGCAGGGCCAATTAGCACACGCTTTATGAAATATAACGCTTTTAATATCTTTCTTTATTGCTGCCCTTCAATCTTATCTTATCTTCCAGGCGAACCATACAAGGAAATGCCTCCTCTCCCCTCTTCCTTGCAGAAAAAAGGGGAAAAGCGACACAAAGCACACGGACATGCTTGATCATTCGACGATAAGATCCCAGCGAACGTCAGCGTTCTTGTAAGCGCTACACGAACGCATGGCCTGTAAAAGACAAAACCCCGAAAACATGAGATTATAACTGGCTGCGCAGACTGTATCCTTATCGCCCTCATTTCGCAGATTGGTCCTCTTCTTTCTCTTATTTTCCCCTTATCAGCGAGGTCAGCTGATGTTGCGTGAACCGAGGCAATTGCGGAGTTATCAGATGCAACTACCTGTGACGGCCTGGCGGGCAGATTGACTTTTGAATCCGCTCAGGGGAGATATGCGAACGCCTCGGTCAGCGGAAAGAGAATGGATAGCGAACAAGATAATATGGTTGATGGTATAGATGGCAACTATGATAACGCCTAATAATAAATAGTTTTACTGAATGAGCGATATATATATATATATATATATATATATATATATATATATATGTGTGTGTGTGTGTGTGTGTGTGTGTGTGTGTGTGTGTGTGTGTGTGTGTGTGTGTGTGTGTGTGTGTGTGTGAGTGTGTGTGTGTGTGTGTGTGTGTGTGTGTGTGTGTGTGTGTTTGTGTGTGTGTGTGTGTGTGTGTGTGTATACATTCTTATGGTAATAGCTTTAATAACTGGTGAACGGCAATACTGATATTGTTTATAGTTATAGTACTTACTGATGATGAAGTAATGATAATCAATATGAAAAAAATATAAAGACGAACAGATTATATGAACACTAAATTATGGAAATATTGTTATCATTATTAAAACAGTAATGTTAATGATAATTATATTGACAGCGACAACACAACAACTACAGTAATAATAATGATAATGATGATAATAATAACAACAATAATTATAACCATAATAATGATGATAATGATAACAGTAATAATGATAATAATAATAATAATAATAATAATAATAATAATAATAATAATAATAATAATAATAATGATAGTAATAATAGCAATAATAATGATAATAATAATAGCAACAACAACAACAACAATAATAATAATAATAATAATAATAATAATAGAAAAATAATAATAACAAAAAACTAATAATGAAGATAATATAAAAAATACAATATAATCATAATCATATCATAATCATAATCATAATAATAATGATAAGAATA
>NC_051427.1:27509425-27511925 GCF_015228065.2 Penaeus monodon | reverse complement strand
CTATTATTTCCCCTGTTTTTCTTTCTTCTTACTATCTCGTTTCTTACATCTCCTTCTTCTCCTCCTCCCCATTTCTCACTCATTTCTTTCTTTCCCTCATTTTCTTCACACCACACTCATATTTCGTTGATTTCCTTCCTCTCCCTCTCCTCACCTCCTCTTGTTTCCTCATTCCTCTGTCTTTCTTCCTCCTCCTCCTCTTCTATTCCCTCAATTCCTCTGTTCGTCCTCCTCATCTCTCTCCCCTCTCGACCACCGGGGCGAAAGAGGGGAGACTGAAAGGGTTATGAAACGCTGGGGGGGGATAACGACCTCTACCCCCCCCCCCCTCCCACACAACTCCTAGGAAGACCTGACAGAAGTCTGAGACAAAATAAAGAATTTCGTGTCGATTTTTTCCAAAGCCGAGGTCGAATCCCCACAGAAGACATGGAGAGAAGGAAGGGAAAGAGGGAACAGAGAGAGAGAGAGAGAGAGAGAGAGAGAGAGAGAGAGAGAGAGAGAGAAGAGATGGAGAAGAGAGAGAGAAGAGGTAGAGAAGAGAGAGAGAGAAGAGAGAGAGAAGAGAAGAGAAGAGAAGAAAAGAGAAGAGAAGAGAAGAGAAGAGATAGATAGATAGATAGATAGATAGATAGATAGATAGAGAGAGAGACAGAGAGAGAGAGAGATGATAGAAAGTAGGGAGTGCTACGAAGTTATATTTGAAAATTTATTCCTCATCCGTTTTCTATAATTTGTCAATTTGACTTTCCGTTTTCTTCCGTCTGTCATTTTCTCTCTCTCTCTCTCTCTCTCACTCTCTCTCTCTCTCTTTATTTTCCCCTCCCCTCCCTTCCTCTCCTCCCTCCACTCCTTTTTTTTCTCATCTTCCTCCTCTCTTTTCCTTTCTCTTCTTCTCCCCATTCCCTGAATTTCTCGCCCGCTCTCCCTCCCCTCGTTCCCTCCTCCCTGCCCGATGGGAGACTCGCGTGCAGGAACAATCAATGCGTCAGTAATATAGGGAAAGGAAGGAGGGAGGGAGAGACGTAGAAATAGGGAGGGGAGGGAGGGCTGTAGGCTTATGAGGGGGGGAGGGCAAGGGGGGAGGGATATTATGGGTAATTAAATACATGTATGCAATATGTCGTGGCTCTCTGTTTCAGTATTATGTGGACTCGGAGAAATTTGAATTCGTCATGATTTTTGCGGGCGGCGGCTCAGCGTGGCGGCCATGTTGGATGGGGGGGGGGGGGGTGCAGGGACCGGGGGATGAGGGCAAGTGATGGAAGCAGCTAGAAGGATGGATAGACTGTCATTCAGTATCACACACACAACAACACACACACACACACACACACACACGCACACGCGCGCACACACACACACACACACACACAACACAACACACACACACACACACACACTCACTACGAATATATCACATAATATATATAACATACATAAAACACAATATATATACATAACAAACACACATATATGTTGTGTGTATATATATATATATAATAAATATATATATATATCTATATAAACTAATATATATAAAAATTTATATATATATATATAACGTATCTCATATTTGAGCATCCGTGAACTCTCCATATTCCTTGCCATAAATAATACTTACCTATATTTTTCCATTGTACTATCGGACATGCTCGCTAATATCTTTGATATTATCGCTACAGTGTCTTGTTTTGGTTTTGCACTCATCCTCGTTTTACCCTATCACCAAAATCCCACGACAGCAAAGTTTTTATTCAAAAAATAAAATACTTTTATATCTCATTTAATGCATATAAAACTTTATATTATATATTTTCAAGATGTCAACATGGTCTTTAAATTTATATTTTCTAAGCATTCATATTCGTTTTTTCATCTTTTACTAATAGAGTATTGTTTGTAATATACATTTCAAAATATTAATTTTTTCTTGTCTATTACTCACACACCACAACACTCAAGCCCAAAAAAAAATTTGATACATATTGTTATAAAACTAATATATTCATATACCACACTTTGTGTGCGTGGTAATGTGTGGTCTGTTGTTGTGTTTGTGAGTTGTGTGGGTTTTTGTGATGGTAATCTTTTATTTTATCTCGTGAAATAATCATATGTATTATTAAACACACACACGTAAGTAACATCTCACACTTCCACAATCATTCCAAAATTTAATGTTCATAATTCATATGCCGTTTATTTTTGAATCTTCATATCTTAGTTTTCTTTTGTATTATGAAACAGCAGCTTTTCCTATATACTCTAATTTATCTATATATGTTGTATTTTCAATATACTGCTGCAATCAAACTATATCACACGTACCTCAATTTGAATGATTATGTATCCTCCAACATCACAGTTTCCTTCAAATTCTCTGGGAGCACCTCTCAAAATTTTTTTCAGAATATATATTAAAGGGTGCGGAGACAAAATGCAACCCTTCGTACTCCTTGTTTGACTTCGAACCATTCTGTTAACCCATAAGTGGTTT
>NC_051427.1:27491925-27499425 GCF_015228065.2 Penaeus monodon | reverse complement strand
AAAAACAACAGAAAACTAATGTGATGAGTTCAGAAACGGATAAATAAAACGAAGCAACTTGACGTGAGGGAATGAGAGAGGGAGAGGGGGGTGGCACCGGAAGGAGAGTATTGTGGGTGCCAGTGCCGACGCTGAAGGTGGTCCTGGCACCGACGCCCGAGCCGGAGCGATCTCAGCGGAATAGTGATGGGGCCGTAGATGAGAGATTTAAATGCTGATCTGTGTCCGCCTGAATACTCATGAAATGGATATGAACCGAGAGACATAAATTGTAAAGGAAGATTAAGAAATAATCCAGGGTATGTGATTGCAGACACGCACATGGGAGTAATTTAGTTTGCCTCTTTGTGTGTGTTCGTCTGTGTGCTTATGTGTGTGTGTGTGTGTGTGTGTGTGTGTGTGTGTGTGTGTGTGTGTGTGTGTGTGTGTGTGTGTGTGTGTGTGTGTGTGTGTGTGTGTGTGTGTGTGTGTCCGTCTGTGTTTCTCTGTGTGTGTGTCTGTATTTGTGTATATGTGCATGTGGAGCTAATCACAATATTGCAAACGCAATGTTTATAGAGTATGTATGTGCGTGTGTTGGTGCGCGTTTACAATGTGTATCTGTGTGCGTGCGCGCGTGTCGCAGTATCAGCGTACAGGGCCTCCTGTCTGCGAAATCTGCCGAGGAGCGCGGGACGCATGTCGGGATCCTCCCACTAACGGCTTCTCGGAACGGCCTCCGCGCCCTAGAAGGCCAGCGCTGGGCGGCCTCGGCTCAGGACGCCTCGCTTATCCGAATTAAAAAGGGACACTCGTTCCGGCGACACTTCGGGCGATAACGGCGAGAGATTGGCTTGTATGGACGTCGAGCTTTTCTGTAAGTAAATATTTACCCGATAAAGGTGTCTTCGAGGCCGGATGGATTCGTATCTGATTACGTCCTTTTGAAACTGACATTTACCAGTTTATCCAGTAGGCGAGTCGCTTTTTTGAGGCGTAAGAGTCTGTAATTTTGCGCGCGCGCGCTTGTGTGCGTGCGTGCGTGCGTGCACACCTTGCAAGATGTGCCAGGGATCGCAGACGACGTTTGACTCCCTGCCATTACTCTGGCGGCGGCGCAGCGTGAATAAACAAGGAGTCGGTCAGTGTGACAAGACGGACCCGACCTGGCTAACAAGGAGAGGGGACGCGGCGGCGCGGGAGCCCGAGGGACGCGCAGGAGCAGCGGCCGCTTCTCGCCCTCCCTAAGGGGCTCCTTCGGCCGGGAGGCTTATTAAGATGTCCCAGCGAAGGTCCTGGGAGCTCACCGGGAATGTCAAGGGACTTCTTGCCATGGATGGAGGCGACCCCACCCCCCTCCGTGGTGCCATGGGCAACCCTCGTGTCTCTGGGGCTCTCCGGGGGCTCTGCAGGGGCACCTGTGAGCGATTTTCCATGCCATTTGGCCGAGGTGGCGTCCTGCATATGTGGCCGGCTGGACCCTCGCCGCCCCTGCCCGCCCTCGCGGCCGCCTGCCTCGTTATCCACCTGCCCAAGATGCTGTCTGTGTGCCTCTCTCTCTCTCTCTCTCTCTCTCTATCTCTCTCTCTCTCTATCTGTCTATCTATCTGTTATCTATCTATCTATGTGTTTATCTATCCATCTATTCATTTATCACTCTATCTATCTATCTCTATATTTATCTAGTCATCCGTATATTTATATATTTATCTGTATAGTTACCTGTTTGTCTGCATATTGATATATCTATCTATCTAAATGTCTGTCTGTCTGGTCGTCTTACTCTTCTTCCACGTTTACCTGAAGTGATTATCTTTTTCACTCCAAGACCTTATCAAGCGAGAAGGACGAATGAGACAGAGAAGAAGGAAGAAGAGGAAGTAAAGTTGAAAAACAAGGATAAAGAGGAGAACAACGAAAACCAGGAAGAAAAGGGAAGCCAAAGAAAGAGAAAAAAGAGAAAGGAAAAGGCGAAGACGGGGAAAAGAAGACGAAAAATGGAAAATAAAAGAATGAAACAAAGAGAACGCTTCCTCAGCCTCCGAACACCCAGCCACGGAATCACAAACAAACACAAAAATAACCCCCCAGAAAAGCAAAAACGAAACAAAAAAACAACAACAACAGTCCTTGACTCGAGTCTAACCCTCTCCCGACTAGGAAATAAAGACTAATAAGGAATCAGACAAGAGTTTGGGCGATAAAAACGAGCTTCTTTGACAAGGCAGTCAAATCCCTTTTTATATACAAGACAACACACTTAACGACATCCCAAATAGGTGCTCTGACATCTTCAAGTGTCAGGCCCTGGGGTGCGAGGGGGGAGGGGGGGGCGCGAAAGGAGGGTGGGTGGATAGGTAGGGGAAAGGGGGGGGAGTGGTAAAACAAGAGGTATCCGATAAAAGAATCGCTTTTAAATGATTGCATTATGGGTCGTCGCCTTCGTCATTACGTCAAGGGTGTATATGTGTTTTTTCTGTCTTCTCTTTCTCTGCCTTTCTGTATCTTTCTCTTTCTCTCTCTCTCTCTCTCTCTCTCTCTCTCTCTCTCCTTCTCTCTCTCTCCTCTCTCTCTCTCTCTCCTCTCTCTCTCCTCTCTCTCTCTCTCCTCTCTCTCTCTCTCTCTCTCTCTCTCTCTCTCTCTCTCTCTCTCTCTCTCCTCTCTCTCTCCTCTCTCTCTTCTCTCTCTCTCTCCTCCCTCTCTCTCTCTCTCTCTCCTCTCTCTCTCTCTCCTCTCTCTTCTCTCTTCTCTCTCTCTCTCACTCTCTTCTCTATCTTCATCCCCCCCTCTCTCTCTCTTTCTCCTACCTCCCTCCCTTTCGCCCTCTCTCTCAACACCATCCTTCTTTTACACACCCCCCCCCCAACAAAAAAAAAAAAAAAAAAAAAAAAAAAAAAAAAAAAAAAAACAGGGTATCTTTCCAGCCTGTCAGAAGGAACCATAAACCCAAGTGTAAACAGCAAGATCCTTTTTTAACGTGGCAGTAAAGGCGTCTCCGGATGAGGCAGCAAGGAATCGAATCGCTTCTTTGTGGGTGGGTGAAATGGCTGTCTCCGCGCTGGCGTAGCGGTGGGGGGTGATAAGGAGTCTGATAACAGGCTGTGTGAATGGGAGAGAGAGAGAGAGAGGAGAGGAGAAGAGAAGAAGAAGAGAGAGAAGAGAAAGAGAGGGAGAGAGAGAGAAAAGGGGAGTAGACGAGAGAAAGAGGGAACGAGAGAGAGAAGAGAGATAGAGAAAGAGAGGCAGAGAGATAGAGAAAGAGAGAGAGGCAGAAGGCCAGAAAGAGAGAAAAAATAGAAAGACAGAGAAAGACACATACACAGGTATTGGGACATATGATAGAGTAAAACAACGTACTTGCAGAATTGGCACAGTTATCACTCAGGCCAGTAATGGTCTATGTTTTACTTTCTGCCGACCAGTCTACTTTACTTTACACAGCAAATGACCTCTATTGCCCTGATAGAAGTTCTTTTTTTCTTGAGCTAACCCCCCCACCCAAAAAAAAACGCATTTATCGTCCTGCATTTTCTAGCAATAACACACACAATAAAAGGTACCAGGGCCTTGGTCGTGAATCCCTCGAGCCCACGACCAGAGCAGGCAGACTCATCGTCCTCACATGCAAGTAATACGGAATGAGAAGGATTTAATGGAGTGCAGATATTCTTATTTACTTTGTTTACATATGATGGGCTTAATGTTATAATCACTGCTTATTACCGTCTCCAGTTTCTCTGTAATTAGTAATAGTGCGTAGGGGTGTGCAGTTCGTGAAGAGAGACAGAGAGAGAGAGATTGAGAGAGAGAGAGAGGGAGAGAGAGAGAGAGAGAGAGGAGAGAGAGAGAGAGAGAGAGAGAGATAGATAGATAGATAGATAGATGAGAGAGAGAGAGGGGGGGGGGGTAGACAGTCAGATAGACAGACAGGCAGACAGGGAGGCAAATAAACATAAACAGGGACGGACAGAGAGAGAGAAAAGACGGGTGATGTGTGGTGAGAGTGAAACATTAGTAGAGCCAAAGTGATGATGTTAGTGATGATGAGAGACAGCGCTGGTCTTCGTGCAGCTCTGATTACCTTCACCCTCATCACAGAGATAACTAAGGGCCAATTACAGTGACCTTTTGTGACCTTTGCAAGCCGCGAAGAACGCCCCCTAACCTGGCACGAAAGGTTTCTCTCAGGCGGACTTCTGTTACTGTGCCTCTCCAAGGGAACGCAGGCCCGTGGTGGAGCTACACCGTATCTTATTTTGATAATATTCTTCTAAGATTGTTTTTCTTCATTATTTGTACAGTGAAATTATCTGTGTTTTCATGTTTTGTGTTAAGTTGGACTGATGTATAAGTGCTTGATAGAAAAATCTACTCGTTTTATCATTTTTCTTTGATGAGGTACAGCCAGGTATATGACTGTACTGCATTTGGGTAATTAATCATTAATGAATAGGATGTAAATGAGACGAAATGTAGGTATTATAGGCTGAGAGAGATTGATTTTTATTTTTTTTTTTGCATACAAAAGTTGATTTCAGATTTATTATTATCAAAAGTGTTTTTTTAAATATTATGTATCTAGTAATCATCTCCATGAAAATCATCATAATCATTTCCAGTTTCATCATCATTATTTTCATTATATTTTTTGCTAATATTTCAAATATTTCAAATATTTCTTAGCTAATTTCATTACCATTCTGTGCCATTGCACTTCTTTTCCTTTATTGCCTCAGGAGAAACGAATATATAAGCTTCCTTTGGAAACACACAGATACACATATACAAATACACATGCATACACTTAGAGAAACACTCATACACATATAAAAAAACATTCACATACTTACACACACATACACAAACATACATATACATGCATAGGCAATAAATACAAATACATGTATATAAAAACACACACACACACACACTCATACACACACACTCACACACACACAACACACACACACACACACACACACACACACACACACACACACACACACACACACACACACACACACACACACACACTCAAAACACACACACTCGTACACACATACATAGACACGCACATTGGCCACTTCGTAGCAAGTGGAAATCAATATATAAGATATATATTGTTTTTCTTCATGTCAATATGTACAGATGTATAGTATAGTTTCTCATGGTATCGACATTTTATATCTCCTCATCTATCTATCAGATCGATCTCTTCATCTTAGAAAATTATATTTATATTCATCTCCATTTCTCGTTTCATCTATCTCTCTAACTTATACCATTATTATGTCTCCCTCTATCCAATCACTCTCTCTGTAACTTTCATATTTTTACTCTATTTGTTTAATCGATTTTTCAGTCGTCATGTCTATCTATCTATCGAATCCGTTTCTATCTAGCCATCTAATTGACCTCTTTATATTTATATCTATTTCTCCCTAAATCTATCCATCTATTCTCTTTATCTTTACGGATATCTCTCTCCCTCTATCGATCCATCAAACCATCTGTCCGTCAATTAACCTATCCATCCATCTATCTCTTCACGATCTAATAAGGAGTTCGATCAAGAAAGGAGTCTTGCGGTCACTCTCCAGGACCGTCTCGAGTCCTGAGCATCCCATCTATATGCCACACACACACACACACACACACACACACACACACACACACACACACACACAATATATATATATATATATATATATATATATATATATATATATATATATATATATATTTATATATATATATATATATATATATATATATATATATATATACATATATATATATATATATATATATATATATAAATAATATATATATATATATAGAATAGTATATAGAGAGAGAGAGAGAGAGAGAGAGAGAGAGAGAGAGAGAGAGAGAGAGAGAGAGAGAGAGAGAGAGAGAGAGAGAGAGAGAGGAGAGAGAGAGAGTGAGAGAGAGAGAAGAGAGGAGAGAGAGAGAGAGAGAGAGAGAGAGAGAAGCGAGGAAAGAGAGAGAGCGAGACAGAGAGAGACAAGAGAGAGACAGAGAAGAGACAGAGAGGGGACAGAGAGAGAGAGAGAGAGAGAGAGAGAGAGAGAGAGAGAGAGAGAGAGAGAGAGAGAGAGAGAGAGAGAGAGAGACTAGGCCGCGCCTGGTAGTGTTCCTCTCAAGAACAGATCAATAGAAAGCTCAAAATATACCAGCCAGTTAAACTTGTTGTAGTATACGATGTAGCATATTCCTTTTCAATTAAAATATCTTGTGTGAGTGTATGTGTTTACATGTGTGTGTGTATGTGTGTGTGTGTGTGTGTGTGTGTGTATGTGTGTGTGTGAGTGTGTGTGTGCGCGCGCGCATATGCGTGTTAGAGAGGGTATTTGTGTATATCGGATTATGTGCACACGCACACACAGGACACACACACACACACAATTATGTGCACACACACACATAGTCCTCTACACTCAGCGATGAGTTAATATTTGAACCGCGCGCATTACGTAAAACGAAAAAAAAACACCAAAAATATGTAAAAAAAAAAAAAAAAAAAAAAAAAAGGAGCCACCGACATGAGCTGCACAAATAGCCCGGCGCATACGTACACCCAGATTACGTAATATGCAAATGAATCTGGGAGAATTACCTGAAATATTATAAAGGCTTTGAGCTTCCTGAGCCGATACTTAATCGTTGCAGATATTTTGAACAGCTGCATTAATCCGCCGATTTATTGCTGTTAATTCCAACAGCCTTTACGTGAGACTGAAGCATTGGTAATAATTACAACGCTGCGCAACTTTGCGTTATTCCCCGTTCTTCATCTTGGCGCGGAGGGAGGAGCTCCGCCATCTTTGGATTAGGTGGGGGAGGGGGGAGGGGGGAGGGGGGGAGAGGAAATGGTTGTTTTATTTCTCTTTCTCTCTATGTCGCCCCCCCCCCCCCGCTTTATTTTATTCTTTATTTCTTTCTCTCCTTCTCTCGCTCTGTTTCTCTCCTTCTCTGTCTGTCTCTCTTCCTCCCTCCCCCCCTCTCTCTCTTTTTCCACATTATTATCTTTCTTTCTGCCTTCTTCCTTTTCTTGTTCCCTTTTTTTTTAACCTATACTTTGTTATTTCATTTATGCAGGTGTGTTTACCAATTCAGATTCTTGTTCACATCTGCCCTGACATCAACATTTTCGATCTATCTGTCTATCTATTTGCTTTCTTTTATTTTGTCTCTTATTTCCTTCTCTTCTTTTCCGTCGAGAGAGAGGGTGGGAGGGGGGGGGGGGCATATAGATAGATAGGTTGGTGGATATATTTTCATACATACATACAGACAGATAGATGGGTAGATGGATAGATAGATAGATAGATTGATAGATGCATAGATAGACAGATAGATAGATACATTGATAGATAGAGAGAGTGAGACACACAAAACGAAAGAATTAATAGATATTGTTAAACAAGAGAAACAGTAATAAAGATAATAAAATATTATTCACATGAAGATGCGTGTGTGTGTCATGCGATCTTCCGT
>NC_051427.1:27476925-27484425 GCF_015228065.2 Penaeus monodon | reverse complement strand
TTTATAATAAATAAAAAAAAGCTGCCGACCGCTAATGAATGGAAAACAGTTAGAATTCATTATGAAGAAAACAAGAATAGCGAAGAAAATGAGTGATTGTTAAAGCTGTTGGCTAAAAAATAAGGTTCTAAAAGTGCATAAATAACCAAACACACACACACACACACACACAATATATATATATATATATATATATATATATTATTATAGATATCATATTATACATATATATATATATATAATAATATAATATATATATATATACTATATATATGAAATATATTAATATTATTATGATTATGTGAAATATGTCTAGCAGTAGTGCGATGAGAGTGATGATGTTGTGTAGCAGTTATCGTTGTATTATGGTCCATGTCCATATATGCATATATAGATGTGTGCGTTAACACACAGGCATTCTCGCCCGGCCGCAAAATAAAATTATATCGATAACAATGATAATGATGAAGTTTACAATAATAATGAGTATAATGATAAAAAAGTATGATACTGACGCTATAGAATCCCTATGGAAGCAAGCTGTAAATTTCAAAATAAACAACTTTGGAAAACTTGCCATTAATACCAAAATAAACAGACTCACCTTAATTACAAGGAATCTGTCGCACTTGGCTACACTGCTGTCCCAAACTTTTCGTATCATGATAAGCGTGCTGATAAGACTGCTGATAAAAAAGTAACTAGAATAAAACATGGGAAGAGTATTGACCCGATTAACAGCAGAAAATGATAATGGTAATTTCTTTTAAGTGTGTAGACCCTTGTTAGTGACACGCAAATGACTACACGAAAACACACTTATGGATAGTTTCTTTCACTCTTTTCCACTGTTTCTTTTACTTTCCACCTGTTTCTTTTCATTTTTTTTGTCTTTGTTTCATTCGGCTTTCCTTGGATTTTGTGTCTTCTGATATTTTTCATCGATTTATTAGTTACGTAGCCTTCTTGTTGTTATAAATTCGTATAATATCAGTGGATATATGCTACTGATTTCTTTGTATTAAATAATGGGGTAATTTCTGTTTCGTACAATATCCTCTCTCTTTTTTCTATTCTCTTCTATCTCTGTCTCCTCTTTGTCATCTCATCGATCTACTTATCACTTTATCTATTTAACTAAATACCTCTCACTCTATCTTCCATTCAGCAGTCTATCAGTCTATCAGTCTTTATATAATTAATAAACTATTTACTTATTTTTCAGCCTGCCTATATCTGAGCCTATTTATATGCCAATGAATCTAGAATCTTATCTCCGATCTCTCTGTCTACCAATACATTTATCTCGCGTTCTCTCTCGTTCTCTCTTTCCGTTCACCTATCTATCCAAACTATCTAACTATATTTCTATCTCTATCTCCATCTCCCTCTCTCCAGCTTCACTAAATAGAACTTACGGGTGGCGGATGCTCTCATCTCTCCCCCAAGGCTATGGGTGAGGGGGAGGGGGGAGGGGGAGCTTGTGGGGGCGGGGGGAGAGGGGAAAGGGGTGGAGTCCGCCTGTTTGAGAGAGTGAGAAGTATGAAGGCTCATTCTGTAGGGGTATCTCTCTCTCTCTCTCTCTCTCACTCCCTCTCTCTCTCTCTCTCTCACTCCTCTCTCTCTCTCTCTCTCTCTCTCTCTCCTCTCTCTCTCTCTCTCTCTCTCTCCTCTCTCTCCCTCTCTGTCTCTCTCTCACACACTCACTCTCTTTCTCTCTTCCTCTCTCTCTCTCTCTTCGTTTTTCTTTCCTTTTCTATTTCTTTCTTCTTTTTCTGTTATTATTACTGTTGTTGTTACTATTATTAGTATTCATAATGATAATAATAAACAATAAAGTCATAATAAAAACAATGATAGTAATATTACAAACGATGATTAAATGATAATGATAACAATAATAAAAAAAGACTAACAATGATTCTGATTATAATGATACTGATAAAACAGTAAAAGTAACTGATAATAATAAAAATCATCGCACTAATGCTGCTACTAATAGAAGAGTAATATTAATAATAATAATAATGATAATGATAATTACCATCATCATCATCATCATTAATTATTACTATTATCATTTTATTATTGTTATCAATGTTAGAATTATTATTATTATTATTATTATTATTATTATTATTATTTGTTATCATTGTTAGATTCATTATCATTATTATTAGTATTAATATTGTTTTTAAAATCATCATTATTATAATCTTTGTTAATATCATTATCATTATAAATATTATTATTATTATTATGATGATGATGATGATTATCATTGTTGTTGTTGTTGTTATAATTAATATTATTGTCATTTTATTAGTTATTAAATTATTACTACTATTATTATTATTACTATCATTATTATTACCATTATCATTATTCTTATTCTTATTCTCATTATTGTTGTTGCTGATATTATTGTTATTATTATTTTTTTTCACTATTAATATCATTACCAATATATTATTATCATTATCACTATATCATTATTATTATCTTATTGCAGTTGCTATCGTCATCACCATTATCATCATCATAATCTTCTTCTTCTTCCTCCTCCTCCTCCTCCTCCTCCACCTCCTCCTCCTCTTCCTCCTCCTCCTCCTCTCATCATCATCATCATTATCATCAACTTTATCATCGTCATGATATCATGATTTACAATGCAGAGCAGTTATATTGATAGTGGTAGTATTAAGAATTAATCTAATGGTAATGATGATAATGAAACTACAATAATAATGATGATAATAATAACAGTAATGATAATGACAATAATGATAATAAGGATGATAGTAATAGTAATAATAATAATAATAATAATAATAATAATAATAATAATAATAATAATAGTGAAAATAATAACAATAATAATAATACTCATAATGATGATAGTAATGGTAATATAGTAATAATAATATTGTTGATAATCATGTTAATATTTATCATCATCATAATAATAATGATACTACTACTACTATTGATGCGTCTACTAATAATAGTAATAACAATGGTAATAATAATCAATAATAATCACAATGATAATGATGATAATGATAACAGCAATCATTATCATCATTAACATTATCATTAATGACAATAATAATATTAATAATAATAATAAAATAATAGTAATAATGATATTATTATTATTGTTCCTGTTATCATTATCATGCACATCATTATTATTATGATTTGCATTATCAATGTTATTATCTTATCATAAAATATAATTATAATATAATCAGTAATGATGAAGATAGCAATCCTATTAATTGTGATTATCATTATTGTTTTTATTATCAGAATGATTATGATTATAACCAACTTCATTCATGATATCTTTAGCCCGTTTCCTTTCTCAATATATTATTCATTACTAACAGAAAAAAGGGAAGTGCAGAGCATAGAAAACGGGAGGGGCGGCCGGAGGGGGCACTGTCTTAATTGGAATAGCGGGGGTCTTGCTACTGGGTTTGAGATGTGATGGCAAAGGTGGAGGGGGGTAACATGTTGAAGAGGGGGGAGGGGGGGCAGTCAGGATAGGAACGAAAAGAGGAAAGTGGAAAGAGAATTGAATATGAAAAGGCTGGAGATGATTTCTTTCTTTATGAGTGGTCATTTTTGAAAATATTGAAAATGGTAATTAAAAAAGAGCAGAAAAAAGATTAGTATTTACAGTATCAATATTAATGGAAAAGCAATTCTAATAGTGTCAGTATTACTACTACTAATAGCATATATTATAAAGTTTACATTATCAACAAATGAAAAAAGGCAGATGGCTAAATATCATATAAAGTAATCATAAGGAATATAAATAAACAAAGAAAATAAAGTTAAAACTAAACCGAGTATACAAAGTTCCCTGCGCACTGCCCAGAGACTTAAATACTAACGTTGAATTATTTTAAATTCTCATCAACGCAGGGGCGGACGGGGACAGGGGAGAGGGGGGGAGGGGAGAGGGGGGGCGGGAGTGGCTTAGGAAAAAGATTCTGCGATCAGGGAAAAATATTGCGTCAGGGAGAAAGATTTCCGAAAGGGAGAAAGATTCAAGGGAGATAGATTTCCGCAAGGGATTTAAGTGTGGGAGACAGATTCATAGGGGAAGTATTTAAGAGAATAATTTAAGGGAGAAAGATTTCCGAAAGGGAGAAAGATTTCCGAAAGGGAGAAAGATTTCCGAAAGGGGGAAAGATTTCCACAAGAGATTTAAATAAGGGAGACAGATTTTCGTAGGGGACAAATATTTCCGTAAAAGAGAAAGATTTACAAGGTGCAAAGGGGCGGATAACAGCACGAAGGGAAACTGGAAGACTGCAAGAATGAATTCGGAGACACAAAGAGAGAGAGAAGAGAGAGGAGAGGAGAGAGAGAGAGAGAGAGAGGAGAAGAGGAAGAGAGAGAGAGAAAGAAAGAGAAAGAAGAGAAAGAGAGAGAGAGAGAGAGAGAGAGGAGAGAGAGAGAGAGAGGAGAGAGAGAGAGGATGAAAGAGAAGAGAGAAGAAGAGAAAAGAAAGAGAAAGAGAAAAGGAAAGGAGAAAGAGAGGAGAGAGAGAGGGAGGAGAGAGAGAAGAGAGGAGAGAGAGAGAGAGAGAAGAGACGAGAGAAAGAGAGGAGAGAGAGAAAGAAGAGAGAGAGAAAGAGAGAGAGAAGGAAAGAAAGAGAGAGAGAGAGAGAGAGAAAGAGAAAGAAAGAGGGAGAGAGAGAGAGGAGAGAGAGAGAGAGAAGAAGAGAGAGAGAGATGGAGAGAGAGGAGAGAGGAGAGAGAGAAGAAGAGAAAGAAAGAGAAAGATGAGAGAGAGAGAGAGAGAGAGAGAGAGAGATGGATCGAGGGGGGGGGGATGGGTATTATTACTACTATTATTATCGTTATAATAAAAATAATAATAATAATAATGACAATAATACTATTTTTTATCATTATTATTATTATTATTTTATTATTACTATTATTATTAACTTTATTATTAATATTATTATTAACTTTATTATGACTATTATTTATAATCATTTCCATTGTTATTGTTGTTATTATTGTTATCATCATCCTCATCATTATTCTTACTATCATTATTACTATTACCATTATCATTGTTATCATTATCATTATTATAGCTATTGTTAACATCACTAGTACTGTTATTAATATCATTACTGCTATTAATGATTTTGTTATTATTATTATTATTATTATTGTGATGATGATGGCGACTGTTATTATTGTCATTATTATTCTTTTATTATAATTACTATCATTATTGCTATAATACTCATTATTACAATTTTCATTGTTAAATTTGATATCATTATTACTATACTATATAATAATAATAATAATAATAATAATTATTATTATTATTATTTTCGTTATTATTGTTATTATCATTATTATTATTACTATTATTATTATGATGATGATGATGATAATGATGATGATGATGATGATTATCATATATTATTATTATAATAATTATTATTATATTAACGTTAGTATTGCTATTATCATTATTATTAGTAGCATTATTACTACTATTATTATCATTGTTATTATTATCATTATTATCATAATTATTATCATTATTATTACTACTACTACTACTATCATTATCATTATCATTATCATTATCATTATCATTATCATTATCATTATCATCATCATCATCATCATCAGCAGCAGCAGCATTATCATTACTACTATTGTTGTTATCATTATTATCATTGATATTATTATTTCTATTATTATTAAAATTTTCATTGTCATTGTTATAATTATAGCCAATAATGTTATTCTCGTTATTATAATGTCCATCAGTATTAGTCCCATGGTATCATCATCAAAATCCGAAAACTTACACGAAACCACGAAAAAAAATCCTGGCAAAATATAGGGCGAATGACAATGAACTATAGAAAAAAATGTCCTTGCTGGTGAATACGAAAAATACTAATAATTACTATCAGTATAATCAAGAGATCAGGAGACAGCCTTTCCCCATGACAGAGACAGCAGGGGAACGAACCCATAGCGCAGTGGAAGTATTTAAAACCACATATGTACGTGTGTGTGTGGTTGAGTTAACACGCACGCACAAATCTGCACACGTAGGTTTCATAATGTCATATGTTCCTGAAGGTAAAAATATGTATACAAATATATACATTTGCGTGGTGTAAACACGCACATGGCCACTCCTACGTATGACTACTTCAGCATACTTGTAAAATGTCTTCTATCCGTAGGTACAGTAGGAAACACAAGTCGGTTAATAGCAAATGTAAATTTCTCAAAGTTAGTCTGGCTAATGTCCTTTTACGAAAAAAATATAACGATCAACGTTTTATCATCTCTTTCTTGGTTTTAATATTATATTTTTTTCAACAAGAGTGTATCAATTTTCTAAAGCTTAACTAGATATAAAGAAAACAAAGATGATGATGTACTTGCCTGCACCTGCACATAGAGCCTACCTGCACAGTCTAGGAGAAAGGTCGCGAATCGGGAATGAAGCTTCGAAATCCCGACTCGAACCACCAAGGGTCGCAGAATTCGAAACGTGTTTTCACAAAAGTTGGATCCGTGACTCTTTATTTGCTGTTCCTTGCCTTACAGCGTATAGAATCATCCTAGAGTAGCGCCGGTGAAGATAAGGAGGACAATTTCAAACCAGGAAAAAAGGGCAAGTAAGAAAAGGTCTACAGCCGAAGAAATGATAAAGGAAGCATGGAAAGAAAACAGAAAAAAAAAACAAAGCAAGAAAATAGAAGCGAGAGAACACAAGAGAAAGAAGAGAACGAAACATCGCTAATTACCAAAACCAACACCGGCTGAACTAGAGTAGGAGGGGAGGTGGGGGGGGGGGGGGGGATAGGATGGCGGGGACAGAGAGGAGCGAGAGGAAGATTCCCCCCCTCTTCCCCTCCTGCCCCCCCCCCCCCCGCACAACATCATCATCATCCGAAAGCAGGAAGGGAATTAACAGTCGCATGGTCATAATTTACAGGAGATAACAATGCATAAATTTCCTGTTAATGATCAGCAAATTGTTAAGTAATTACTGGCGGGAGACGTTTGTGCGATCGCCTCCCCCCCCATCCCAATCCCCCCCCCCTTCTCGTAGACTGCGCTATCTCTTCATTAACTTCAAGGTGACAGGAGAAGGGGGAAGGGAGGGGAGGGACGAGGGGAAGTAGATGAGAAAAAGAGAAGGGGAGGAGGAAGGAGGGAAGGGGATAAAGAGAGAAAAGGAGAAGGAAAGACAAATTCATATTAAGAGAGAAGGGAGAGAGTTTGATGTACAGGGAGAAGGAAACTGTCAGAGACGGATGAAGATATGAATAATGAAAGAGAGAACAAGACAGATAGATGGATATTTAGTCAAACAGATAGACGGAAAGATGCAAAGATAGACAGATAAATAGAGAAGAGAGAGCAAGGAGAGAGAAAGGAGAGAGAGAGAGAGAGAGCAAAACAATATATAGTTAACAAGAA
>NC_051427.1:27464425-27469425 GCF_015228065.2 Penaeus monodon | reverse complement strand
GCAAGCAGAGACCACGGTGCCGCATTCCGCTGAGACCTGCCTGTAGATGCAGCAGTAATTCATTCTTTGGGTGAGGGATGGAGGGAAAGGAAAGGAGGGAGGAGGAGGAGAAGGAGAATAAGAAGGGGGAGAAGAAGACAGAGAAAGTATGGGGTACATAGATATAGAGATAGGAAGAGGTAAAAATGGCATATGACAGAGAGTGGAGTGAGAGGGTATATGTGTGAGAGATACAAAGAGAAAGAGAAAGAGAGAGAGAGAGAGAGAGAGAGAGAGAGAGAGAGAGAGAGAGAGAGAGAGAGAGAGAGAGAGAGAGAGAGAGAGAAGAGAGAGAGAGAGAGAAGAGAGAGAGAGCGAGAGAGAGAGAGGGAGAGAGAGAGAGAGAGAAAGAGAAAGAGAAAGAGAGAGAGGGGGGGAGAGAGAGAGGAAGGAGAGATAAAGAGAAAGAGAAAGAGAAAGAGAGAGAGGGAAAAAGAGAGAGAGAGGGGAAGGAAAGAGAGAGAGAGAAAGAGAGAGAGAGAGAGAGAGAGAGAGAGAGAGAGAGAGAGAGAGAGAGAATTAGATGCATAGCTAGCTAGCTAGCTAGCTAGATAGATAGATAGGTAGATAGACAGAGAGATAGCTTTCGAGTACCATTCTGCCAAGCCGTCGTTTAAACATGTTAAAGAGCAATTTTAATCACGATAGGACGTTATCATTAATATCTGGTGTAAAAATCAAATATACACAGTTTTTAGTTAAAGAGAAGATACCGAGTAAGTGAGATATATCATAACTTGATCATATGAATCTAAGTCGGTAGTTGATGTACATAAATGTATACTTCCCCAGTTGAGATGTGGACGTTTATTCAAAATGTTCCTTATTTGGATTTTCACGCTTCCTTCACTGTGCCAAAAATCCGCATCGTGATTGCATTTTGGATACACTCTCTTAAAAGAAGAGGAAAACATTACGTAAATAAATCGAAATCAAATTAGATAAATAAATCTTTGGGGTGAAATTTAAACCGTGAAGCAGTATGTCTCCGACCGACTAATAAGTAAAACGAGGAAGGGAATAAATGGCTTCGATATCAAGGTTTAATGACCAATCAGGGCCATCGACGTCTCACACTTGCGTGGGCATAATGTTCTTAAATGATTATGAAAAAGATCTTAATGTTGCTGGAATAATTAATTAGTGCATATATTTGGAAACAGTCATAGGAAACCTTGTGGCAATTATCTATGCAGATGAGATCAGTCGCTAAAATATGCTTGGTTCGTTACCTTTTATTATGTAATTATATGTTTTCTATTTGTACATTTATATACAATATATATATAATATTATATTATTAAATAAATAATATATTTTTAATATAATAGTATATATATATTAATAAAATAATATTTTTAAAATATATTTTTAAAATATATATAGTTTTTTGATATAGGATTTATATATATTTATATATATAATATTATATATATATATAAATATTTTTATATATAATGTAATATTAATAATATATATAAATAATATATATATATTTATTAATATAAATATTTTATATATATATTATATGTGTGTATTTTAATTATATATATATATATAAATTTTTATAAAATTATATTAAAAAATATATATATTATATATATTATATATATATATATACATACAACTGTATTGTATTGTGGTTTTTCTTCATTACAGCAGGGAAGAGGTTTTACCTTATATACACACCAACATGCCACGTATATATAATATATTATATATAATATATATAAAATATAAATTTTTATATATATATTATTTTATATAATATATATATATAGATATTTTTTTTTTTTTTTTTTTTTTTTTTTTTTTTTTTTTTTTTTTTTTTAAATTATTTTAGAAGAAAAATAGATAGAAGATAGTAAAAGAAAAATGGAAGTGATAAAATTATATTATATATAAAATTAAATACATATATATATAAGATAGATGATAATAAATAGATAAATAGATTACACACACCCCAAACCTACAACACAACCCCCTAAAAAACAACACACACACCAAAACCACACACACACACTACACAACCACACCACCACAAAAACACCAACACACACGCACCACACACACACATACACATGTGTGTATATATACATTTATATTGTATATGTGTATCTATGTCTCCATCTCTCTTTCTATCTATCAGTCTATATGTAATTATGTATCTTTGAACAAGAAAAAAGGACACGAAAGAAAAATGAATCGATAACTAAATATACCGACACTGAGAGAGGAATAAAGGGAGACAGAGAAAGGGGAGGAATGATGGGCGGAGGGGGAGGATGGGAGGGAGGGGAGGAGGGATGGGAGGGATGGGGAGAGGGGAAAGGGGGTTGGATGGGGAGGATGGGGAGGAGGGGAGGGGGGGAGGAGGGGAGGATGGGGAGAGGGGAAAAGGATTGGATGGGGAGGAGGGAGAGGATGGGGAGGAGGGGGAGGAGGGAGAGGATGGGGAGGAAGGGGAGGAAGGGGAGGAGGGGGGGAAGAGAGGAAGTCTGATCAGTTCAACATCGCGAGTGAACATTGCATATCAACGACCTGTTTTCCGTCTTGCAACCTCGCTCGGCTTGAAGATATTTACCAGCCATGGTTATTGTTTTTCTTTCTTTCTGCATTATCATCATTTACTTATTTGTTGTTTTCTATCATCAATATTATTACTCTCTATATTTCATTATTATTACTATTTCGTTACTATTACTATTATCATTGGTATTTTTTTCTTATCTTCATATTTTCGATTTTGGACATTTTCCTGCTTCTACTTCTTTCTCTCTCTCTCTCTCTCTCTCTCTCTCTCTCTCTCTTCTCTCTCTCTCTCTCTCTCTCTCTCTCTCTCTCTCTCTGTGTGTGTGTGTGTCTTTCCCTCTGTCCCTGTCTCTGTCTCTCTTACCCTCTCTCTCTCTCTTGGTCTCTGTCTTTCTCTTTCTCTTTCTCCCTGTCTCTGTCTCTGTTGTCTGTCTGTCTGTCTGTCTCTCTCTCTCTCTCTCTCTCTCTCTCCTTTTCTTTCTTTCTCTTTATCTCTCTCCTCCCACCCCTCTCTCTCTCTCTCTCTCTCTCTCTCTCTCTCTCTCTTTCTTTCTTCTTTCTCTTTGTCTCTCCCTCTCCCCCCTCCCCTCTCTCTCTCTCTCTCTCTCTCTCTCTCTCTCTCTCTCTCTCTCTCTCTCTCTCTCTCTATTTATCTATCTCCCCCTCTCTCCCTCCCTCCCTCCCTGCCCCTCTCTCCTTTTCTTTTTGTTATTGGAAATCTGGCAGTGATTATATTTAATCAATTTCACGCTTGCCTGGTAATAGTTCTGCCGCAAGAGACGATAATGACTTTGTTTCTTTGGCGAGGTAATTCTGTCTCATTTTGGAGCTGGAGGAGGGGAGAACAGGAGAAGAAACGAGAATAAAAGAACGGATGATAATCGACTTTGTGGGAAGTTGGAAGAAAAGAGGAAATTGAGTAATTGAAAATAGCAGAAGGTAGAAAGGAAGGGCTGAAGGAACCACAACGATATTGGCTGTAATGAGAAGGATAGTTATATCAAAGATTATGATAAAAAAGATAAGGATTTTGATAATAATGATATAATAACAATGATATCAGTAGTGACAATAACAACTGCAATAGTAATGATGATGACAGTGATAATAATAATGAGGATAATAGAGACAGTAACAACCATAATAACAATTTCAATGGCAATGATCATAACATTGACAACTGTTCTGATTTATCATCATTATTATTAGAAACTGTGGATAAACTGATGTATGAAATATATTAAACATATACACATGAATGCACCCATATGTGCACATAAAAATCCACGCACACACCGAATCGGAAACCATATACAAAGATAAGAATAACGACAACATCAATAATAACTAGAATATTAATAATACCAATAATAAGGACATGATAATGATAGAGGTTACATGCGTAGGCACACTACATTTCAAGTCTGTAGATGTAAAGGCAAAATTTCCAGCCGCTGGACTAGTAACCTCTCTGAAATAACACACACACACACACACACACACACACAACACACACACATACACACACACACACACCACACACACACACACACCACACACACACACACACACACACACACATATATATTATATATATATATATATATATATATATATATATATATATATATATATATATATATTATAATTTACTTATATTCCATTTAATACAATGGATATTCTTGGTGTGACATGCTGTCTATCTTATTTTGCTTCTAAATGACCCCCTGTGTGCTACCGCTGCATCACATACCACACAAAGGCGTCAAAGCGGCGAAGGATTTTCGATCCGGGTAACTCATGTATATCCGGTTACGTGTAATTTTCGACGTAGAACAGAAATGAAATGTCCTTCGATACCCTCTTCTCTTTGTCTATCTACCAGTATCTACTCACTCATCATGCTTCGAGGGGACAGGATATTATACTATGTTATGATTTTCTTATGACTGTCAATCGTATAATTTTCATTATTGATGTTATTACTATCACTGTTACACTTATCGTATTTTTGTTCATAATTTATTATTATTATTATCCTTACCATCACTTTTAATGTTGTTCTTATTATTATCATTATTATTATTGTTATTATTATTATCATTATTGTTGTTAATATTATCATCATTATCAATACTGCTCTTATCCTTACCATTGCTAATAATAGATACATACATAGTACGAATGTGTTTATTATATAAGTATGTTGATATTTATATGCATACAGCGCATTCATACATACATACTTATGTGGAGTGGTAGGCAGATAGACTCTGCATACATCAAGGTAGATGTATATACAGATAACTAGATTAGATACAGACACACAGACAGACACACAGATAGACAGCCACAGATGACGGCAGTAGCACCATTAGATCTATGTCGATATTCAACGTAATGTGAATTCATAAGATTAAAAAATT
>NC_051427.1:27433277-27440777 GCF_015228065.2 Penaeus monodon | reverse complement strand
ACCATCCCTTTTTTCAGAGCCTTATTAAATGACCTGCTAATTGATGAAATTAGATCATGGTTGCGCCTTCCTCCGAATTTTCTCTTTTAGCTTTTATTTTTCATTTCGCTTCACCTCACCGCCCTCTCTCACGCGCCTCTCCCCCGCAGCGTACCTCTCGAGCGGGCGCGCCTCCCCCGCTGCCTCTGCCATGGGCGTGGGGGGTTTAAGGGAGCGGGGGCCCAGGGCCCCAAAGCCCCCCCACGCCCCCGTCCCCCCCTGTCCCGTTTCTCGCCGCTCTCGCCGGGGCCGAAGGGCCCCCACCCCCCACGGCCCCGAAAACGACCAAATCGAGCCCCAGGTGGCGTGACGGGCAGGGTTTAGCTTTTAGGGGCGACAAGGGCGTTGGCGGCGAGGGCGGCAGCGAGGGCGCGGGCGGCGGCGACGGCGACGACTTCACGCCCAAGCGGAAGCAGCGCCGCTACAGGACCACCTTCAAAGTCCCTTCCACTGGAGGAGCTCGAAAGGCCTTGCGCCAGGGCGCACTACCCCGACGGGGTTTACAAGGTGGGGCCCCCCGGGGCCCCCTTGCGGGGGCCCCCCGCGCTTTGCCTGCCCCCGTTTCCCTCCCCCTCCCTTTCTG
The DNA here is from genome assembly GCF_015228065.2 of Penaeus monodon. NCBI lineage: Eukaryota > Metazoa > Arthropoda > Malacostraca > Decapoda > Penaeidae > Penaeus > Penaeus monodon. Next base: position 27,440,155 of record NC_051427.1, on the reverse strand, counting down.
GGTCCGCCCCCCACTCTTCTTCCCCCTCACTTTCCCCCCTTTTCTCTTCCCCCTTCTCCCCCCTGTTTTCCTTTGTTATCTTTATCTAGTTTTTTTTCTCTCCCTTTTTCTCTCTCTCCCCTCTTTTCTCCTTTTTTTTCTCTCCATCCCCTCTCCTTTTTCTCTTCTCCTCTCTCTTTCCCTCTTTTCTCTCTCTCTCCTCCGTCTCTCTACTCCTCTCTCCTCTCTCTCTCTCTCTCTCTCTCTTTCCTCTCTCTCCTCTTCTCTCTCTCTCTCTCTCTTCTCTCCTTCCTCTCTCTTCCCCTCTCCCTCTCCTCTCTCTCTCCCTTCCCTCTCTCCTCCCTTCTCCCCTCGTTATCTTTCTCCCGTTTCGCATTTCCCCTTTGTCTTCCCTCCTCCTCCCCCCCGTCCCCCCCTTCCATCCTTCTTTCACAAAGCGAAAACCAAACTTTTTTAGTTTTCCCTTTTTTTAGGGGTCCCTTGAAAAGGTGACTTTAAAAATTTTTTTAAAAAAAAGGCGGGTCCCAAAACCTTTAGAAGTAAAATAGCGAGCCCCTTGTTTTAGTGATGTTTGGCAGTGAATTTTTTTCCCGTGAAGTCATTGTTAAACAACGTGGTTTTGGTATATTACACTCTTTCCTTATTCGAACCTTACTATATATATATTTTATTATATATATTTATTAATATATATATATATATTATAAAAAAACATATATATATAATATATTATTATATATATATTATATATTTATTTTTTTTTTTATTTATTTATTTTTTTTTTTTATTTTTTTTTTTTTTTTGGGGGGGGGGTTTTAAAAATAAACATGCTTAAAGCAAAGATTTCCTCAAAAGGGAGTGATAACTTCCAATAATTCCCCACTTTTGTGGCGTTTAAATTTTTGGGGCCCAAAATGGGGGGTGTTTTTTCGACTACAACCGTAAAACGTTTTTTGAATCGGGAACCGTAACCCGGTTTTTGTACACATCAAAACCCTTAAAACTAAACACTTTATGTCCCTATTTATAATCGTGGTCATTATACGTCATAAAATTTTATGGTTTGGGCTAATCAGCGAACCGCGAAATTCGTTGTTGGTGATGGCGGATACTCACAGAAAACCGGGAAAAAATTGGGGTTATTTTTACACGGTTTTATTCAAAGAAATCGTGATCCCGCTTGTGCTTTTCGCATGACAAGGTTGTTCTCATTCCGGCAGCTGTGCCAGGACAAGATAAGGATAAAGATACATGAACTTGGTTGAACTGAGCTGGAAGTATTACCGTTATCAAAAATGGATAGGAGTGTGTCCGTTTTAATGCATTTTGTTCAACACGGATACAGAAAACTCTCTCTCTCTCTCTTTCTTTCTCTCTCTCTCTCTCTTTTCTTTTTTTTTTCCTCTCCCTCTCTCTCTCTCTCTCCCCCTCTCTTTTCCCCCCCCCCCTTCCCCCCTTTTGGTCTTCTCGTCTCTCTCTCTCTCTCTCTCTCTCTCCCCTCTCTCCCCTGTCGGGCTGCCCTTTTGTCTCGTCTGTCCTCTCTCTCCTCCCCTCTCCCTCTCACCCTCTCTCTCTCTCTCTCTCTCCCTTTTCCCCTCTCTTCTCTCTCTCTCTCTCTGATATTCGTTCCAATCTATGATCAATCACTTTTCTTCATAAAAAAAAGAAAAAAATACATGACAGCGAAAGTAAATAGCCTGAAATAAGTGAATAAAGAGGCAATAAAATAATTTCTCAGTCGATGGAGTAATGCCTTAATGAGATAAATACTCTCTTTTATTGCCCCTTCCCCTGACCCTCTCCCCCCCCTCCCATATCCCTCTCCCTTCCCCTGCCCCTCTCTCCCCTCCCCTCATCTCCCCCCTCTTATTCCCATCCCCTATATCTTCCCCCTCCCTCCTCCTCCCCCTTTCTAATTTGTCACTGTAGAGAACATTTTGAGTGAACTGACAGACAAGCTAATCATTACAGGGACTTGTGTGTATATGTGCCTCGGGGGAAGGAAAGGAGAAGGTGGGGGGAAAGGGGAAGAGAGAGAGAGAAAAGGAGGGGAGAGAGAGAGGGGGAGAGAGGAGGAGGAGAGGGGAGGAAGAGAGAGAAAGAGAGAAGAGAAAGAGAGAGAGGAGAAAGAGAAAAACAGACAAAAACAGACAGACGGACAGAAAGAGAGGGGAAGCCAGACAGACGAGAAAGAAAGACAGGAGAGAACAAGAGAGAGAACAGGGAAGTGGGAACAATTTAAAAACTTTTTTTACGGGTGGCGGGCTAAAACCCTTTGGGGAAAAACCATAAACCCTTGGATAGGTTTTTTAAGAGGGAAAAAGTAAAAAAAAAAAGAAAAAAAAAGAGAGTTTGATTCGATTCAGGTTACTTCAGAAAAAAAAGGATAATGCTATAGAGTTTGGGTTTTCCCTTGGGGAAAGGGGGGGGGGGGCTTTTGGGGGACATTTAGACAGACAGACATTTAGATTTAGAAAGACAGAGAGCAATATAAACTAATCAAAAGGTAATAGATTAATAAACGCATGCATACATACATATATATGTAAAACAAAGAAGAGAGAGAGAATTTTGGGTTTTGGATTCCTTTTGGGATAAAATGGTATTTTGGGTTTGTGACTTTGTCTGTTTGGGTTTTTGCTCACGTGTGTCAGCTCTGCTGACTCGGCTGAACCGAGTCCTTGCCCCCGTGGTGCCCAGCCCCAGCAGTAACCTCCAGGGGACATTGCAACTTCTCGCGCCCGGGGCGGGGCGCGAACCGCCGACCCCCCCGTATTAAGGCCCACACGTTACCAAAGTACAAGCCCGGAGAGAGAGAGAGAGAAGGAGAGGAGAAAGAGAAGGAGAGAGAGAGAGAGAAAAGAGAGAGAGAGAGAGAGAGAGAAGAAGAGAGAGAGAGAGGGAGAAGGGGAGAGAGAGAAAAAGAGAGAGAAAAGAGGAGAAAAAAGGGGAGAGAAGGAGAAAAGAAAAGAGAAAGAAGAGAGAAGAGAGAGAGAGAGAGAGAGGAGAGAGAGAGAGAGAGAGAGAGAGAGAAGAGAGAGAACACCAAAACAACATATGTATATATATATATATAAAATAATATTTTATTTATAATATATTATATATATATAATATATATACACAAAATTTTTTGTGTTGGTTGCGGGGAGAGGGGAGAAGAGAGAGAAAAGAAGAGAGGAGACAGAGAGAACCCGAGAGAGACCCGAGAGGGGGAGAGAAGAGAGAAAAGAGAGAGAAGAGAGAGAGAGAGACGGAGCGAGAGGAGAGAGAAGAGAGGAGAGAGAGAGAAGAGAGAGAGGAGAGAGAAGAGGGGAGAGAAGAGGAGGGGAGAGAAAAGAGAGAGAGAGCGTCTAAACCCGTAATGGGCCCTTGGGAAACAACGGTCATTTAACCCCCCCCCCCCGCGAAACCCCGGGGGTGCTTCGGCTAACATGTCCCAAAAACCGAATACACCCGTTAAGCACACCCCCAAAGGGGCCCGAGTGACATTAAACCTATATTACAGGGGTTTTTTTTGTTGATTATATTATCGTCCACATAAATGGCGCTTATGTTATTTTATAACTAACACCCACTCAATTAGCCAAGGAGCAATATGAAAATTTATCCAAAACGAATTTATCAACGGTTTTGTTAAAGAAAAATAATGTTTCCGGAGCATATAACGACATTGGAAGAAACCCCTTAGTGTCCACACGTTGCCTGCCCCGATGGCATTATTGGCAGATCAATGTGACACAATTTAGACCTCTTTGTGCAATGTGCAGCGTGTATGCATGCAAATAAAGCAAGTCATGTGCAGCATGATTCAGGAGAAATTGAAAATAAAAAGAACATTAGAACGAATACCTAAGATATATCAAACATTCAAAACAATGTTGTCTCACACGCATGGTGCACTTTCACTAACCACATTCCTCATACACTCACACATTTTATTGGATGTCACATACATTACGTTTGTCAATCATCAAAGCTTTATCATGACGGACTTGCTGCAAGTTCAATGTAATTTACTCACCGGACTCATAAGTCGTAGATGCTCTATCATATATTAAATAATGGATTCAAGCTACTTAGCATCTAATACAAATGTTCACAAATCTCTGTCTCTCTGTCCTGTTTGATCTCTCGGTCTCTACTCTCTCTCTCTCTCTCTCTCTCTCTCTCTCTTCTCTCTCTCTCTTCTTCTCATCTCACTTCGCCTCTCTCTCTCTCTCTTCCCTCTCTCTCTCTCTCTCTACTCTTCTCCTCTCTCTCTCTCTCTCTCTCTCCTCTGTCTCTCTCTCTCTCTCTCTCTCTCTCTCTCTCTCTCTCTCTCTCTCTCTCTCTCTTATCTGTCTCACTCTCTCTGTCTCTGTCTGTCCTGTCTCTCTGTCTCTGTCTGTCTGTCTGCCTGTCTGTCTGTCTGTCTCTCTCTCTCTCTCTCTCTCTCTCTCTCTCTCTCTCTGATCCAGCTCACCGAGTGACCCCCCCCATCCCGCATCTCTGGGGATCGCCCCCCCCCCTATCCCTCGAGCATCTGTACGGGCGCTGGCAATGTTTTCGAAAGGTGCATCGCTTGTCACGCCATTAAGCACGGAGTAAAAGCGGCGTTCGATGTAATTTATCATGGTGTGGAATTATTATTATTATTTTATATATATATATAAATATAAAATGGTTTTATCGCCGGCAAAGTTCGGGTATCGGGCAAGAGGTGGGGTCAGGGAGGGGGGGGGAGGGTGTCTGTATTTTATTTCATCGTTGCTTTTTTATTTTCATCTTTCTTGATCATTCCGGGAGTTTTATTTCTGTGCAGCTATTATCTATCTATCTATCTATCTGCCTAGCTATACATATATATATATGTGTGTGCATGAATGTATTTATATGTGTATATATATTTTTTCTAATTGTCTCTTCATTATTATTCTCTTACTGTTTTTTTTTTTTTTTTTTTTTTTTTAATTCATGTACTTTTTCAACATCATCATCTCCCTCCATCTCTCCCTTTTCCCTCTTTCCCTGTGCTTACTCCCCACCCTACCCTTTCCCTTAACCCATCCCCTATTCACCCTTTCTTTCCCCTCTTCGTCTTTTTATCCATTCCCTACTCACCCCTTATCCTCTCCTCTTCTTCCGCACAAGAGCCTGTCACAACAAAATATAAATTATCATTATTATTATTATTATTATTATATATTATTATTATTATATATTATAATATATTTATTATATATTCAATTAATTATTTATTATTAGTTATTATTATTGATTATTGATTATTATTATTGATTATTAATTATTATTATAATTATTATTATTATTATAAAGAATGATGAAGATATGATGAGATGATGATGAGATTTTATATCATTACTTATATATTAATAGTATTATATCATATTTACTCTCCTCCATTATTACTTACTATCACTTTATAAAACATGATGATGATTATACGCTGATATTATATCCGATGATGAATGATGATGTGCTGATTTAGAGAGAGTATGTAAGTGATATATTATTGGATACGATAAGCTTTAACAAACAGTGAGGTATTTATTACTAGTGATTTATTCCAGAATGATACTTTACGTTTATCTTTGGAAAGAAGTAGTGACTGGTGGATATGACAGGTTATGGGGAGGGGGGGGGGGTAATACTTATATAAAAAAAAGGGAAGGAAATGAAGGGGGGGGAGAATGAGGGGAGATGAGAAAGCAGAATAACAGACAAATGAGGAACAGGGGCTGGTAAGCAAAGATTATGATGATGATAAAGATAATAATAGTAAAAAAGACAAAAATGGGGAAAAAAGAATACTTACGTAGAAAAAAGAAAACGAGAAAGAACCGAAAATAAAAAAAGAAGAAGCGAGAATGAAAAACTAAAAACAAAACGGCCAAACAAACAAACAAAAAGACAAGAGAGCTGCAAAGTCGCCCCCGAAATAGAGACATTCAGCTCCCCCCCCCCTCCCATACCCCAACCCCCAAATAGAGACATTCAACTGACCCATCCACCCCTCCCTCCCCTCGCCCCTTCCCCTCCACCCCAACCCCCATCCCACCTTCCCCTCTACCCTTCCTCCCATCACTCCCCCCCTCTACCCCCTCCCCCCTCCCCCCGTAGCGAAAGACGACAGAGGAAGCCCCGTTGACATCAGCGAGAAGTCAGTTAACAAAGCCCATAAAATGATTCCCGCGACGACGTCAAATATTAAAGGCGCGCCAATTAGGGTCGACGAACAGAGCCGCCAACGAGAGCGATTGCGGCTCACGTGCCAAGTGTCGCCAAAGAGGGCCTTCCTAGGGTCTTGTTTTCGATTGATTAATTTCTGTCTCTGTTTCCGTCTCTATCTCTCTCTTTCTCTGTTTCCGTCTCTCCTCTCCCTCTTCTCGTCCTCTCTCTCTCTCTCTCTTCGTCTCCTCTCTGTCTCTTTCCTCTCACTTCGCTCTCTCTCGTCCCCCTCTGCTTCTCTCTCTCCTTCTCGTTCTCTTCCTCTTCTCTCTCTCTGTCTGTCTCTCTGTCTCTGTCTGTCTCTGTCTCTGCCTCTGTATCTTTGTGTCTTTCTGTCTCTCTCTTTGTGTCTTTCTGTCTGTCTCTGTCTCTCTCTGTTTCTCTCTCTTTCTCTGTCTGTCTGTCTGTCTGTCTGTCTCTGTCTCTGTCTCTGTCTGTCTCTCTCTCTCTCTCTCTCTCTCTCTCTCTCTCTCCCTCTCTCTCACTCTCTCTCTTGTTATTACTGTCATTAACAATATTATCATTATTATTATTATTATTATTATTATTATTATTATTATTATTATTATTATTATTATTATTATTATTATTATTATTATTATTATTATTATTATTATTATCACAATTGTTCTTTATTACAATTATCA
>NC_051427.1:27405777-27410777 GCF_015228065.2 Penaeus monodon | reverse complement strand
GTTGTGGGCCCGCCATTTCGGAGCTGAGTTCCACGCCAGGGCCTCAGCCAATTAGCGGCAGTTGTTCCTTAATGAGAACTAACCTCCCCGAGTTAACCATCTTTCTCTCTCTCTATCTGTCTCTCTCTCTATCTGTCTCTCTCTTTCTCCACCCCCCCTCTCTCTCCTCAACTTTCGCCTTTTCCTCTTTCTCCTTCGTCTTCTCTTCCTCTTATTCCTATCTTCTTCCTCCTCTGTCTTCCTTCTTTTTCTTCCCAATTTACCTTTTCCTCTTCTTTCTGTATCTCATCTTTTCTGTTGCTCCTTCGTTTTTTCTTTTCTCGTTCTCTCCTCTTCCCTCTCCATCTTCTTCTTTTTTTCTTCTTCTTTCTGCCTCTGTCTTCTTCCCTCTTTCCTCTTCCTAAACCTTCCACTTTCCTCGCCTCTTAATCTCCTGTTTTTTTCTCCTCTACGTTATCCCATTCCTTCTTTCACTTCTTGTCTTCGTTATCCCTTTTCTCAAAATATATTATCTCATTTATTTATGTGGTTGTGTATTCATTTATTCGTTTCCACGTTCTACCCTTTTTTCCAATCTCTATTACTCGGTTTTTCTTTTAGATTCTTCTTTTTACACTATTTCTTCTCCATTCTTACTCTTCTCTCCTTTCTCACGCTCTTCCCATTTCTTTTCCTTTTCTTTTACCTACTGATTTTTATTATCCTTTTCTCCTTTGTTCATCTGCTTATCAATTTTTGTTTTATTTCTCTTTTTTTCTATTTCATCTTCTTTCTTTTCTTATTTTGTTGGTTAATTACTTTCTTTTTCTTCTTCTTCGTTTCGTTCCATTTTCCTTCCTTTAGTTCTTTTTCTTTCTGTTTCCTCCTTCATTCGTTTTACTTTCCAACATTTTCCATCTACCTTTCTTCAAGTCTTATTTTCCCTTTTTATTGCAATTTCTTCTTACATCTGTCTTCTCTTGTTTCCTATTCCCTCTATTCATTATACTCTATTGCCTTCAATTACCATCTCCTTGGGCGAACCTTTTTAATGATTCCTCTCTCTCTCTCTCTTCCTTTCTCTTCTCTTTATCTCTCTTTTTGCTTTCATAACAAGTTTATTTTCTCCTTTCCTCTTTCTCTGCCTTTCCCCCTCTTTTCTCTCTTTTCCTCACTAGATCATATTCTCCTCTTCCTCCTCCTCTTCTCTTTCTTTCTTTCCCTTCTGATTCTACCCCCTCCTCCCCATCCCTTCTGCCCTCCCCTCCCCACCTCCTCCCTTCCCCTCCCCCTCAACCCTCCGTCTCCCCCTACCTGCTGACCCCCCCTCCCCTCCCTCCGCCCGCCCACCGTCTCCCCCTACCCCCCTCCTCCTCTCAGCCAACCCCCCCTCCCCCAGCGACCTCCCCTCCCCTTGGCCGGGTAATGAGACGCCCCAGTAGCCAGCGTTGAGACACAAGCGGGGAGAAAAAACAGTAATTAGTGCTGAGTTCTTCATTATACTAATCCCTCCCTTCCCTTCCCCCTCCCTTCTCCCTCCTTCCTCCACTCCCTTCCCTTCCCCCTCCCTTCTGCCTCCTTCCTCCACTCCCTTCCCTTCCCCCTCCCTTCTGCCTCCTTCCTCCACTCCCCCCTCTCCTCCTCCTCCTCCTCCTCCTTCTTTCTCCCCTGCCTTGTCTTCTCCCTCCTTCCTCCCTATCTCATTCCTCCGCCTCCTTTCTCCCTCCCTTTTTTCCACTCTCCCTTCTTCCTTTTCCTTGTCTTCCTTCCTTCACCCTCCTCCACCCCTCCTCCACCTCCTCTCCCTCCTCCACCACTTAAGCAACCCGGTTCCTTATACATTCCTCTCCATCGTGAAGAAGCTACCTCTTCTTCTTCTCTGTCTTCTTGTGCATTTTCGCTTTCTTTATTCCTATTTTCTGCCTCTTTTTTTTTATTTCTTCCTTTTATTTTATTCTTATTCTGCCTTTCGGTTTCTCTCCCTTGCTTTCGTTAATTTTCACTTTCTATACCATTTCTTCTTTCCACAAGACTCTCTTTTTCTCTTATCTCTGTTTTTCCATTCATATTTATCTTTTTTTTACATATTTTCTAAATTTTTTTTTCTTGCGCTTTCCTCCTTTCCCTTTTCTATATCATTCTCTCTATTCTCTTCAAATTCTTCTTTATTCTTATCCAGTTCCTCTTCTCCACATTCTCCGTCCTGTCTCCATCTCGTATGTTTTGTTCTGCTAACTAGCTTCATTTAATTTTATTATATATATATATATATATATATATATATATATATATATATATATATATATATATATTATGTTATATATATATCTATCTATTTATATATTTTTTTTTTTTTTGTTTTTTTTTTTTTGTTTTTTTTTTTTTTTTTTTTTTTTTTTTAGTTTGTTGATATGCTTATTCTATCTATTCTTATATATTTCTTTTCTTTTATTACATCTTTATATTTTTATACATTTTTTTTCCATGATAATGTTATTTTGTTCAATTCATCATTTACTACTTCTTGTTATCTATATCATTTATATTTATTACTTATTCTTAACTCTTCTTCTCTAAAATACTACATTTATTTATTGTTTTTCATACATTATCTCCATTTAATTGTTATTGTTTCCCAAAATTCTATCACTTATCTACTCCTTCACTTCTTAATCATTTAATTAGTCGATTCGTATCTAAGAACATTCATTCATTTTTCTAAACTCTGCAATCAGTAACTGTGTTAAGAAACTTAATCTCTAGAGTTGTATTTCAATATCCCGTTATAATTTCTGTAGTGTTGTATTCATTAAATTCTTTATTCGTAGAATGTTGATTGTTAAGAACATTACATTTCTAAGATTGATTTTCGAATCCCGTAATTTCTAGTGTGTCTATTATTGTTTATTATGATATAATTATTTTGTGATTTATTTGTTTACGGATCTACTTTTATCTGTCTGCTAATCTATACGTCTATTTATTCGATATCATTAGTTCTTTAATTTCTTTTTCCCAAAGACAAGACACTAAAGAATTTCCTCTTGTTATCGGAATAACTCAGCAGAAACAAGGAAGAATTTAATGCGTTGCACTTACAAAAAGCGAGTCAAAAAACAGAAAGAAAGAACAGACTCCTTCATAATCCATAGTACAATTATACTAATCACCTTAGTTGTATAATCTGTAATAGTCAAGGATGATGTTAATTTACTTCTGGAACCGGTAGAGCCCGCCCCCTCCCCCCCCTGCCCTCTCTCACAGCTGTTACGGCTCCCCCTCCCCCTCCTCCCCAACCCCCCGCAACCTTGCTCAGCCCAGAAGCCAACGACTCCCCCCCCCCCTCGGCCGAAGGCGGGGGCTTCGCTAACGACTCCTCGCCGCTCCCTGGCCGCCTCCTCGGCCGCCTCCTCGGCCGCCTCCTTCGGATGGATTCATATTGTAATCGATGATTATACGAGTTGAGCTGACCCCCCCCTCCTCCCGCCTCCCTCTCCCCGCCTCGTTCTCTTACCCTCTCCCCCCCTCCCCCCTCCTTCCGCCCCTCCTCCCCTCTCCACCGGCGACGGTGTGTTTGGACAATGCTCATTAACTCTATGCAAATTCTGGAGATTTATCAAGCGGGCGAGAAGGCTGGGCTGCGGCGGCCGTTCGCGCTGCAGGACGGCGGGCTTCAAGAACGCCGCTCGTGTGCCGCCGCCGCCGCAGCCGCCGCCGCCGCCCTGGCGCTGGGAGGCTGCGGCGGGGAAGGGCTCTTGCCCGATTTATGTCTATATTTGCGTGCTTGCTTATCCCTCTTTCTGTCTGTATGCCCAGTTCTCAATCTTTTTTTATTGTCTATCTGTTTATCTGTCTATCGGTTGATCTCCCGATTTGCTTATCTAAATATCTAAGTCTGCTTGTTTGTCCATCTTATTATCTGTTCATCCATCTATTTCCGTATCTATCAGTCTAATTTTCCGTATTTACTAAAGTAGAAGCATAAATAAATACCTTTCTGAGTTAAAACTATAAACTTCTGTAAACGAAACGCGATCGAAGACGCTCCTCAGAGACACCGAAGTGTTTCTTCTGTTCTTGCTTGCTTGTTCTATGAGGCTGCGGACGGTCAACCTCCTCCTCTTCCTAATTCCTGCTGCTGCTGCTGTTCCTCCTTCTACTCTTCCTCCTCCTCCTCTTCTTTCTCCTCTTCTTCTTCCTTCTCCTCCTCATCGTCGTCCTTCTGCTCTTCCTCCTCCTCCTCCTCCTCGCCCTTCTCATCTTCCTACTTCTCGTTCTTCTGATCTTCCTCCTTCTCCTTCTCTTCCTCCTCTTTCTTCTTCTTTTTCCTCCTCCTCCGAAAAAAAGTGTAATGATTACAGATATGTGACTTTTTTATGACGATTTTTTGGAAACTGACTTAAACAGAGAGAAGAGAGGAAAAAGAAAAGAAAAGAGAATTAGTTCATAATCAGATCCAAAAGAAAGAACGGGAAGCAGAGATCACACACACATACACGTTCAAGTATGTGTGCGAGCATGTATGCGTGTGTGGATGGACGTAACAGAAACTTCTAATAACCAATCACCAGTATTTCTCATCTCAGGCTCTACCTTTCCTTTGCCGGTCAAGTATTTTTAAACGTTCCACCAAAATCCCTGATATTTATATATGATTTGTTTCGGAGAGAAAGAGAGAAGGAACATGGCTAATAAAGAGGAAATGCGAGGGACTACATAATAATTAGACGGTGATTACGCATTTTCACTTCTAAGAAAATGGATTTCTAACAGACAAAATGGCGGCTTTGCTGATTGCTGGCTACGTCACCAAATGATGTGTGTTATTTTCGTCTTCATCATCATTCTCAAACGATTAACGCATGGAGACGTTTTAATTATTTATTTATTCACCCATTTCATTCTCAGGAAAGAGCTCTGAGCAAGTGAATAACACGTCTGTGAACGATTTATTAATTTAGACTATAAAATGAATGATAAAAGTCATGCGGTGAATGAAGCTTCGAATCCCACCGAACTGA
>NC_051427.1:27385777-27393277 GCF_015228065.2 Penaeus monodon | reverse complement strand
ACATATAATGATGATAATAACAATGATAATAACCGTAAACATACTGATGATAATGCTGCTGCTGCTGATGATAATGGTGATGGTGATGATAATGATAATAATAATGATAATGATAATAATAAAATGATAATAATAATGATTATAATTATAATAACACTATTAGTAAAAGTAATAATGATGATACTGATAATACTGATACTGATGATGATAATCATAATGATAATAATAATAATGATAGTAATAATAATAGTAATTATAATAACAATAATTATGATACTAATAATAACACCAATTATAACAACAATAATAATAGTGGTAGTAGCGATAATATCAACAACAAAAAGATCGATAACAAATACAACAGCAATAACAATGATAATGAGAGAATGAGAGGTAGGGATTGAATAATGATAATAATAAAATACAAAACGTCATTGACGATAATGATGCTAACAAAAATAACAGTTCTAAATCATGTAATAGCAATGTAAATCATATGAATAATAAAGCTAATAAAATGTACATTCCTTTAAATATAACAAAGTGAATGGTTCGAAAATATTATTATTATGGTGTGAATATTTCGATTTTGCTTTTAGCGCAAGCAAAACACTGGTGAGCGAGTGGAAAAAAATGTAATGAAATCTCGTTTTATTTACTGATATTGAAACTCTAATGATCATCGGTATTCCTACAATGAGAAATGCATAAAAAAACATTATCATTATTCTAACGATTACACTGGTTTACATTACCGATAATTAAATTAAGAACAACAACAACAAACAAAATAATGATGGCAGTCTTAAGACTATATGTTGACGTAATATTTGTTTAAATCAAATGTTAACACTGAAGGTAATAATGAGATTGAGAAGATAATGATATTGATGTTGATGATACTGCAACATATGATAGTAACACTGATAATGATGATGACAAATATTATGATGACAACAGTATCAATAATGTTTCTAGACACACATACGTGATGTATGTGTATTTACACAGCAATAATATTATACAAGAGAATGAATTTCGTTTCCATGACCGTTTGCCCCCTGTGACGTTCGTCTGTCTGTTCCCGCAGGTGTGGTTCCAGAACCGGCGCGCCAAGTGGAGGAAGCAGGAGAAGGTGGGGCCCTCGACGCATCCCTACGGCGCCTTCCCGCCCTCGGCGCCCCTGCCCCTGCAGACGCCCGCGCTGCCGCCCACCATCTCCAGCCCCTTCGCCGGCCTCGGCTACATCCGCAAGCCGCCGTCCTTCGACTCGCCGGCCATCCTGCCGCCGTCGGCGTCGCGGCTCCCGGCGTCGTACCTGCAGGCGGCGGCGGCGCAGCTGCTGCCGGGCGCCGGCTACCTGGCAGGCATGTCGGGGCTGCGCGAGCTGCAGCAGTACCGCGCCGGCCTCGTGGCGCCGCCGCACTACCCGCCCTCCTTCACGCACCTGCTGGCCGGCCTCTCCTCCAGGCCCAAGCTGCCCGAGGCCGGCGACTACGCCGCCCTACTGGCCTCCGTGCCCTCCCTGCAGCCGCCGCCCGTGGCACCCGCGCCGCCCGTCACGCCCCCCGAGCCGCCGCACAGGATGGGCGGCAGCGGCAGCTCCTCGGGCGCGCCGAGGTCAAGGGCCTCGCCGCCGCCGCCCGCCCCGCCGCCGTCGGGCGCGGTGGAGCAGGACCGCCGGGCGTCGTCCATTGCCGAGCTGCGCCTGCGCGCGCGCGAGCACGAACTGCGCCTGGAGATGCTCAGGAAGCACGGCGACGTCGTCACGTGATGGGCGGGCGCGGCAGAAGGAAATGACAAGCGAGAAACAAGAAACGACCCGATTTCCACTTGGTGTTCAAAACCGAAGCCGCGAAGCCTCTTTGAACATCACAGTGCATCACTTTCAGCCGACTCCTGTCGTCGCCGCTGACGAAGGAAATAAACAATCCCATAAACAATAGTAATTGATAAACCAATAAAGAGACCCCCTCCATCCCTGGCCACCCAGAGAGGCCGAGAACATTCGCCAGCAACTCTCCCCTTCAGTGACTGCATTGGTAGCTCGACTTTCCTCACACTTTAATCGTTGATCAGCGCTATAGAAACCACACGTTATTATTATGCTTAAGAGTGAGTCCGCATCGCAATATCTAAATGACCTTTTTTCTGTTTTCATTTCTGTAATGACAATTCCTGATTTCCGTCCAACCCTCTGTCATTTTAGTTGTATCTAATTAAGAACGTAAGCCATGCTAACATTACTAACTTAGTGTATGTACGCAGTAAGTACCTCAAAACTTAGAGAATAAGACTTGTTACTAAATCTGTAACAATGGAAGTGATTCGGAGTGTAACCGCCCCATCGCGACGCAGAATTGGGTCGGGTGGCGGCATCTGGCAAGTAGTTTGTGTGTAGATATTTGTGATTTTTTTTTCAATACAGTTTGACAATATGATGCAGTATTTTGATTTCTCCTTTGCAACGGTGGGCGATGGAAAACCTAGCTATATAATCTGATGTAATAACAAAACAATAAACACCTGAGGTATATCATAAATCTTCATTACATAAAAGCAAGGGAAAAACAAAAATAGAAGAACACTAACTCGGATTATAATATGATGAGCATAATCATAAAAATAAAGAGCAAAACACACACATCTACGTATATGTATATATATGTATATTTGCATATATATATATATATATATATATATATATATATATGTTTATATATATTATATTATATATATATTTATATATATATCATATTATATATATTCATATATATATGTTTATATATATACATGCACATGCATATACATGTGTATATATACATATACATATATATGTGTGTGTGTGTATACACATGCATATACATATGTATATATATATATATATATATATATATACACACACATATATGTATATATAAATATGTATATATGTATATATATCATATATATATTCATACATATATGTATTTCCACATGTATATATATGTATGTATGTATGCATGCATGTATGTACATACATTTACATACATACATATATATATATACATATATATATATATATATATACATATATATATATATATATATATATATATATATATATATATATATATATATATATATATATATATATATATGTGTGTGTATTATATATATATGTATATATATATACATATACATATAAATGTGTGTGTGTGTGTGTGTGTGTGTGTGTGTGTGTGTGTGTGTGTGTGTGTGTGTGTGTGTGTTGTGTGTGTCTGTGTGTGTGTGTGTTTTGTGTGTGTGTGTTTGTGTGTGTATTTATGCATATATATGTATAGACACATCAATGCAAGTGCACACACCAATCGCCGCATGCGAGTGCATGGGTGCATCCAAGCACACACGCATCGCCGCGCGCTGATTTACATAATTTTGGGTAAATCGAACCTAAATACGATGAAGTTCCTTGGGCAAAGAACTTCGCCTCGATTGCCTATTTAGCCACTGGCGGGCAAGCTAGGCCAAGTCAGTGCTGGTCCCAAGCCCGGATAAATAGAGAGAATGATTACCTAAAAGGTAACACCGGCACTCTCCGTGGAAAGGAACTGGGGACCCTACCACGTACTCACTCCAAGAGCATCACAACATGAAAACTACAATTAAGTATCATGCTGTGACCACGGCGGCTCAAACATGAACCTACCGTTAAAATATAATGTATAGACACACATACACCACACACACACATACTCACACATATATATACACATTAATACATATGCATATATGCATATCTATCTATCTACCAATATCTATTTATCCATCTATGTATCTACCAATATTTATTTATCCATCTATCTATCTATCCACATATCTATCTATCTACCTATAAATATCTATCTATCTATATGTCTGTCTATCTATGTATGTATCTATTTACACACACACACACACACACACACACACACACACACACATATATTATATATATATATATATATATATATATATATATATATATATATATATATGTGTGTGTGTGTGTGTGTGTGTGTGTGTGTGTGTGTGTGTTGTGTGTGTGTGTGTGTGTGTATGCATGTAAAAGGAGAAGTGATACAGCCTGAAAATATAGTGAAGGCGAAGGAAAAAATCATGAGGGCGAGAGGAAGGAAACCAAGAATTCGTCCAAAGTGCTCAACTACATACGAATCTATCGGCCTGTCTGTCTGTCAGTTTGTCTCTCCATATCTTTATCTATCGGAAAAATAAACCGACAGATAATCGACCTTTCTGTGTGTCTGTCAGTCTATCACTTGGTCTCTCTGTCTAGCAGTCTCTTGGTCTGTCGGTCACTCTGTCTGAGAGTCTCCTGGCCTGTTGGTTCAATCTCTTGTTTGTCGATCTGTCTGTCTGTCAATCTCTTGGTCTGTCTGTCTGTCTGTCTCTTGCTCTGTCTGTCTGTTAATTTCTTGATCTGTCTGTCTGCCTGTCTATATCTTGTCTGTCTATCTGTCTCTTGGTCTGTCGTCTGTCAATCTCTTGGTCTGCCGGTCTGTCTGTCTCTGGTCTGTCGGTCTTTCTATCTCTTGGTCTGTCGGCTTGTCGGTCTGTCTATCTGTCTTTCTGTCTATCTCTTGTCTGTCGATTTTTTGTCTATCGGTCTGTCTGTCTGTCAGTCTCTTGGTCTATCGGTCTGTCTTTTTGTCTGTCTCTTGGTCTATCAGCTGATTGTCTATAAATGACTATCAGTCTCCTTGTCTGTCTATCCGCCCCCCCCCCTTCTGCTTTTCACGCGGCGCCCTTGTTGCCGAGTTGGACCGAAATCCCGCAGCCGCCCTGCCATCGATAGCGGCAAAGTGAATAATAATAATCTAGTATTGCCGGCTAATGGATAAACCACACATGTATTTCTTTCTTATTACTAGGCAA
The DNA here is from genome assembly GCF_015228065.2 of Penaeus monodon. Lineage (NCBI taxonomy): Eukaryota > Metazoa > Arthropoda > Malacostraca > Decapoda > Penaeidae > Penaeus > Penaeus monodon. Next base: position 27,388,363 of record NC_051427.1, on the reverse strand, counting down.
AGACGGTCCTTACAGCCAGAGCTCTCCGTGCTCAGGGCCAATTTGCGCCATGATTTACAGTCTCCCTAATTGTTACAAATAAACAGAGTGTGGCTAAAACATACACCGAGCTGCCAGACGTTCGACCGAGGAATGACGTACGAGCTTGACCACTGGCAGTTGTCGTACAGCTCTCACCCCCCCCCCACCTTCCTCTCTCTCCCCCTCCCCCATTCTCCCCAATGCTCTTTTATCATCAATGGCCTTATTAGGATTAATAAATGCGTTCTTAATTAACCCAAAATGCAAGTTAAGGTCCAGTGATAATGGTAGTCAGCCATTTCTGCCCTCCTATCCCCCCCCCTCCAACACACACACGCCAACGTACATACATGTGTCCACGTATACATGCAGACACATTTGGACACAGACACACGCACATATGGACGCGCAGACACGTACTTAATTAACACACACACACACACACACACACGCACACACACACACACACACACACACACACACACACACACACACACACAAGCGAAAAACAGGCGCACACTCTCACGCACTCTGGCCGAAGTTGCCGCCAAAGAGTGCGACACGCGATGGATGATTGGCGTAGTTTTAATATTAATTGACAGACCGGAAGTCCCTCGGGGGGGGGGGGGGAACGTGTTAGGGGGAACAAATGGGGGTGGGGGAGGGGGGGTGGGGAGGAGGGTTTAATTAAAGCAATAATGATAAGATATATGATACGTGTTTTATTTTCTGAACAATTGGCCATAATGAATAAGTGAACAAGTGAACAAATGAATATTCATGTATAGTAATAGATAGGAAAGAAAACACAAAATCAGATAAACAAGTAAATAGTATAAAAATAGATAAGTGAAGAAACAAACACTTTTACTAAAGAAAAAGAAGCAGAATTATAATTCGCTGTGAAGATGGAAACACACGAAATCAAGAAAAGAAAGACGGAAAGAAAGAAAGAAGGAAGGAAGAAAGAAAGAAGGAAAGAAAGAAAGAATGAAGGAAGAAGGAAAGAAAGAAAAAAAAGGAAAGAAAGAAAGAAAAAAAGAAAGGGAGAAAGAAAGAAAGAAAGAAAAAAGAAAAAATGCATGTAATAAGAAACAAAAGAACTAAGAGGAAGAACGAATAGGAAATAATAAGAAACTGCGAAGAAAGAAAGAAAGAAAAAAGAAATTACGAACTAAACGATGATAGAAATTTAACTAAAAGAGAAGTTTGCAAATCCGTTAGTTCTGTATTGACCCACCAGGTGGGGGGGGGGTAGGAGGAGGGGAAGGGGGAGGGAAGGGAAGGGGAGAGGAAGGTGAGGGTGGGAGGGGGTGGGATGGTGAAGGGGGGGAGGGGGTAGGAGGAGGGAAGGGGAAGGGGGAGGAGGAAGGTGAGGGTGGGAGGGGGGTGGGATGGTGAAGGGGGGAGGATAGTGAGGGGGAAGGGGTAAGAGGAGGAGAGCAAGGGGGGGGGAGGACGATGGTGAAGAGGGGGTAGTGAGGGAGAGGAGGATGGAAGGGAGAAAGGAAGGATGATGAGAACGGGGAGAGGGACGGGGAGAGGGAGGAAAAGGAGGGAGAAGGAAGGGGAGGGGAGGAGGGGCAAGGTAGTAAGCGAGGGTGAGGGGGGGGAGGAAGGAAGAGGAGGAAAAGGAGAAGAAGAAGGAGTGCGAGGATGGAAGGGAGAGGGAGAAGATGATGAAGAGAAGAAGGGATGAAGAGGTTACTGATGGGAGGAGAGAAGGAGGAAGAGGAGAATGAAAAAACAGGAAGAGGAGAATGGTAAAAAGGGGAAGGATGGGAAGGGAGCGGGAGAGGGGGAGGAGAAGGATGGCGAAGGAGAAAAAAGGAAAGAAAGGAAAAAGGGAGGAGGAGCGGCAAGGGAAGAAGGAGGGGAAGAGGAGGCAGAAAAAGGGAAGAGGAGGGGAAGAGGAGGAGGGGAGGGAGGGGGAGGGAGGCGGGGGAGGCCAAGACATTACTTGACAGAGGTTATTTACACTACCTCTGTTTTTTTTTTTCTCTCTCTCTCTCTTCCCCTCTCTCCCTCTCTTTTGTCTTTGTGTTCTTTCGCATTACATTCTATTGTTGACATTTCAATTTCCTTCATTATCTCGATCTTTATCTTGTTTTTCTCATCTAACGTCTTCTCTTTTTCTTTCACTTTTCGCTTGCGTGTCTCCCCTTCTGAGTTTGTTTATATCTAGCTTTTATCTGCCTTATCTCTTTCTTGTTCTTAATTCCCTGTTTACATTTGAGCGCTCGCTTTTCCTTGTTTACCTAATTAGGCTCCTCGATCTTTTATTCTCATTTTCTCTCTGTCTGTCTGCCTCTTCCGTACACACACAGCACGCACACACACACACACACACACACACACACACACACACACACACACACACACACACACACACACACACACACAACACACAACACACACACACACAACAACATATACTATATATATATATACAATATATATATATAATATATAATAATATATATATATATATAAATATATATATATATATACACATATATATTAATCATATAATATATATATATATATTGTATTATGTTATATTAT
>NC_051427.1:27378277-27380777 GCF_015228065.2 Penaeus monodon | reverse complement strand
ATATAACATCAAAAGTGAGGACGATTGAATAGAGAGAGAGAGAGTGAGAGAGAGAGAGAAAAGGAGAGAGAGAGAGAGAGAGAGAGAAAGAAATATAATATATATATATAATATATATATATATATATATATATATATATATATATATATATATATATATATATATAATATATATATATAAAATATATATATATATATATAGAGAGAGAGAGAGAGAGAGAGAGAGAGAGAGAGAGAGAGAGAGAGAAAGAAAAAGATACAGAATTCACACATCGCCCCAGCTGGCAGGACATGGAAGCTGTGGTTATTGCATGATCTACAAGCGGATGGAAGGACGGTGTTGCATGCCAGGAAGGGAAACATATTTGAATGATATCTATGAGATGTATACTACAGATACTGCGTGCCAAAGGAGCGAAATTACGCAGGTGAGCGTTTTTGCATGAGACTATACGCCCCGAATTCCTTTGTGATTGTTTTTGTTTGTTTGTTTGTTTGTTTCTGTCCTTTCATTTGAGAAAATCAAGATAAACGTTGGATATATCTATTGCATGTACATTCATGGATACCACACACACACACACACACACACACACACACACACACACACACACACACACACACACACACACACACACACACACACACACACACACACACACACACACACACTCACACACACACACGTACACTGTAAAGCTCGTATCATATATTCATAGTACACCAATATACGATCCCAATGTCTGATGCCAAGCACCTCACATCCAGCCAACAGTATCCAAATAAAGTAGGGTATATGCCTGAGTCTTTCAGTGTCCTGTCGCTACCTACCTGACTACGACGCTTGCCTAATGTTATCCAATACGATGGATGTATACGTGTAAATACTAATAGGTTCAAGTGCTATATGGGAAATGATTTGGATATTGTTGGCAGCCTGTAGATCCCAGGCATTAGGGGATGGGATCGCATATGAGTGCACTATACACAACATATGTCTTATACATAAACACAAACACATCACGAGATACAGAAGCATAGATAACAAGGCAGGCAATAAACATGAGTTAATAATAAAACTAGCCTGTACAGAAGAAAGAGAGAATGAAATAAAATGAATTAAACAGAGAAAGGCAAAGAAAACAAAACTATATATCATTGTATATCAATATATCAAAACAAAAAGCAAAGAGGAATATTAAAACAAAGAAAGAAAAAAAGGTGTAGAAAAATGGAAATTAAGAAAAGCGAAGAAAACGATCTATGCCAAACCAAATACCAGCAAAAAAAAAAAAGGATATATGTATATATAAGACAAAGAAAATCAAAGAACATGACCCCCCCAAAAACAAACAAACAAAAAAAAAAACAAGACAAACGAAAGCTAAGTAATAAAAGCAAGAAAGAAAATAAGGAAGACAGAGAAAACAAACTAAACAAATCAGTTTAAAACAATCAAATGAAATATGAAAAAACAAAGAAAGTAGGCTAAACGAAAACAAGGCTAACAAAACCGAGAAAAAGAGATAAATGAAGCAAATAAACAAGAATAAGAAAAGCATAAAAAACAAACTAAAATGAAACAAAACACACACACAAAAAGAAAAAAAGAAAAAAAAGAAGGATCCTTTCCCTGCGATCAAAATGTTTTCCCAAAACCATCTGTCGCCAAAACCTCTTAGATAATGGCTCCCTTTGAAGCTCGTGTGAGTCCCTGTTCATGCGGATAGATAATGGACGAGGCGAAGGATCCCATTAGGCGGGAATAAACGGCCTTACCCACTGCCTCGCTGTGATGTAGAGGAAAAGGGATCTATGTTTATGATGTGTGTCTTGAAGGAAGCGCATATTTTGAACAGGAAGCGCTTTTTTTCTCTCTCTCTCCCTAAAATGTCGAAATGATACGGCGGTTTACTAGCGGGTTATTAGTGTAAAGCCTTCCGCGAGGGAGTAAATTGTACATGCGAAGACTCAGTTGCCGATATAATGCATTGCCTTGTGTCAAAATGGATCAATCATTTTGTGTCTTGACTCTGCTGTCCATTAGACTGACAGAATAATCATAGTAATCGATTCAGCAGTAATAAAGATAATTCGGTGTACTGTCAGTCAAGTTCGCTAAAGCCGCATCTGCCATCGCCAAATGTCACAAAGTTTGAGGTGATGGAGAAGGTCTTACTAAACATGACTATCACTTCAGCATGGCTATGGTGGATGCACCTTCTCGTAATAACTACGCTTGGTTTATATACTGTGCAGAGGAAATTGAGTCATAACTGTGGAATAGAGTCTACTTGGCCAAGTGCATTTTTTCATCATGGCTTACGAGGGCTGGAATTTAAATGGAAAATACACACACACACAAAGAAGACTAATTTTCAAAATGCGTATACAGGAACAAACTTGATGGTATGAACAGCAACGGATTAACACGAACACTGCACACGAATGCAAAAATATGGTGATATTGCAGCGACAATTAGCCATGATCGTGGCATTA
>NC_051427.1:27368277-27370777 GCF_015228065.2 Penaeus monodon | reverse complement strand
TATATATACATATATATATATATATATATATATATATATATATATATATATATATATATACTGATATATGTATATATACATATATATATATATATAATATATATATATATATATATATATATATATAATATAGAGCGAGAGAAGAGAGAGAGAGAATATGAGATGAAGAGAAGAGAATATAGATAGAGAGACAGAAAGTTGAGAAGATACATATAGGCAGACACCATTCTCTTCAATTTGCAGGTCACATTCTTCTCTCCCTTTGCCTCTTTCCGTCACTCCTTCCATCTCTCCCCCTCCCTTCCACCCTTTATCAACCTCTCCCTCTCCTCCCTCCCTCCGCCCTGTCTTCTCGACGCGCATGCTAACTGTCTAGTCTTGCGTTACGTTCGTACGTGACTGCATACACTCACATTTCCCTTCGTGGAATCGCTCTTTAATTAAATGTCGTCCGAAGTGATGTGGAGTTAATGGAATCGTTTTTGTCTCCGCTTTTTATTATATTTTGTTCTTGCAGAGCAAATGACCGGACTCATGTTTATGGTCATTTTCTGTCATGGTCACACAAGCGATGACTTTGCCCGACGATAAAAAGCAATTAAGACTTAAATTCGAACTGATTGAAGGTAAACTCATGCTTAATTAGAGCCCAAGGAAACTGACAATTAATGCCTAGATCAAACAAGCGATAAACACTAAATAAATGAGAGAACTGCGACGGCCCAAGCCTACAGAGCGGTCGCCATATTTCATCGTTTGGCTTGCACGTAACTCATGTTGCAAAATTCATTATTCATATTTGAAGACAATCATTTATCAAAATTCCACACTATTAGAATACAATATCATACGATACAAAGTACAAGGTCCGTAGTTAATGATCAAAGCGAGGCCTGAACAGAGGAAAATAGATTATACGAAAGCTCCTTTGGCAGTCACGGCGAAGTTTAAATATGTCAAGAAAATGCAGGTTTTAGATTTGAATTTTGTCGTAAAAGCGACCTAGATTTTATAGTCCATTAGTCGTGAGTTTAACGCCGTCGCCCCCCTCAGCCTTTCCTTTTAATAAAGTAAGTGGCATGATCCTTTGCTGTCAATTACTTGTTGCTTAAATCGGCGAAATCGGGCCTGTAATTCATTTGCCCATTCTTTGCTTATCAAATTTGCCTGGAGTACTGCAATGCTCAAGTCCTCCTTTGTTTCTGCGCACGCACGCAGGCACACACGCAAGCAGACTCGCATATGCTGGCATGATGGAAGCACACATGCAAGCAGACTCGCATACGCTGGTACGCACGGAGTTTTACACACACATACATACATGGAGAGATAGACTGATAGGCAGATCGAGATAGGTATGGAAGTAGACAAGATTATGAAATATGAATTTATATAAAAGAGAGGAATTTGAAGTGCAGTGACAATCTCCAACGAAACACTTCAGGCCGCATGCCTAACTTGCTGGTAAAGAGTGGAACGACCGTTGCTTTTGTTCTTATGTGTAATACGACCGCAATTTTTTGGGGTTACTGGGTCTCCCAGATGCAACGCACCCTGTCACCCCTGGCGGTCGCTCAATATCGCCATTGGGAATTTGAGGTGGATGAAACAAATTCCCATACTATGTATCAGCACACACACACACACACACACACACACACACACACACACACACACACACACACACACACACACACACACACACACACACACACACACACACATACACACACACACACACACACCTATGTGCTCTATATACATCAACTGCATGTGTGGTGTGCTTGTTTTTGTCTCTGTGTTTCCCTCCCTGCAGCACCGCCGAGGAAGAGACCAAAAAGACAACGAGGACGACGCGGCCAAAGCAGATCAAGGATGACTGACAGACGAGGACCTCTGCTCCCCACCCCCCTACCTTCCTTCCCTCTATAAATACATTCAAACACAAAGAGCGTTCCCGACGATGCGTCCGCGCGAGAAAAAGGGGAGCCGTAACTTCTTGCCGAGCCGCGCAGAGGAACACGGGGACGGCCTTAATGCTTCGAACAAAAGCTTTTTCCCTTTTCCTTGGACCAAACAAAGGACTCAGGCTTTGCGTGTGTCACACTTCTGGAGCCATGTACATGTGTGTGCGTGTGTTATGTGCGTGTGTAGTGTGTTTGTGTATATCTGTGTGTGTGTGTGTGTGTGTGTGTGTGTGTGTGTATGTGTGTGTGTGTGTGTGTGTATGTGCATACGTGTGTGTGTGTGTGTTTGTGTGTGTGTGTGAGTATATACGTGATTATATGCGTGTGAGTGTGTGACAGAGAAGAGAGTGCGTGTGCGTATAAATTAATATACGTGCGTGCGTGCATGTGTGTGTGATTCAATTATCTCTCAGGAAGGGGTAATTTTTAGATTAATGACACGCTAATTACGTTCTTAAGTATCCTGAGCACAAGACAAAATACAGTTCCGTGAACACTCTTCTCGGACGCTCGGTTCCCCTCCTCTCTCCCTC
>NC_051427.1:27353277-27358277 GCF_015228065.2 Penaeus monodon | reverse complement strand
AGAGAGAAGGAGGGAGAGTTAGAGAGAGAAAGGGAGACAGAGGGAGACACGAATCACAAGAGCCCCACAAAGAACGAGATCTGTATCCGCTCGGGGTCGACTGGGGGTTGCGAGGGGGGGGGGGAAGGGGAAGCAGGAAGATGGGGAGGAAGGGAGAGAAGGGAATAGGAAGGAGAGATAGGGAGAAAGAAGGAGAGACCGCAAGCCAAAACCCAACGAGAAGTAAGAACTATATAGGGGCAGAAAGGGAGATAGGAAGTGGGAGAGAGAAACGTTAGGGAATAGGTGGAGGGACGGGGAAAAGTGGGGAAGAGAGAAGGGGGGAGAAAGGGAGATGAAGGGGATGAAGGAAAATGGATGAAGGAAATATATGATGAGAGATGGGAGTAGGAAAAGAGAAAGAGTGGAACCGGAGAGAGAGAGAGAGAGAGAAAGATACTCCGACATAAAAGAAGGAAAAGGGGGGGGGGGGAGCAGAGGAGGGGGATATAGGCAGGTTGAGCAAAGAGGTGGAGAATGAAAAAAAGAGCAAAGAGAGAAAAAAAATCTAGAAGAAAAATCAAGAAAAATATCGGGAAAACATCATAAAAATAATAAATAATGAATAATAATGATAATTATCATAATGATAATCATGATAATGTCCGTGTTGATATTATGCCAGAAAAAAAACTTTAACAATTTACTGAAAATGAGACAACAGTGCTTAACAGTTAAAACAAATAAATGCACTAGACATCAAGGTCATACAACTCCACTGTAAATTATAGTGGCGAAAAGGGTTAGTTACTGATTAGGGTAAAGTTAGAGGTTGAACACTACTATAGAGCATTAAGGTAGTGAAAAGGGTAGATAGGGGAAGGTGATGGGGTTTAGCATAAGGTAAATTGTTGTTAGAAGGGGAAGGAGTTACGGGAGTAGGGTAATTAGATCTAATGATTGATACCTATGTGTGTGAAGAAGGAAAATAAGTTGTCAAAAAGAAAAAGGTAGGGGATTTCGAGAGAATGTCCAATAGGCTGGGGAGTCGGGGAAATAAGTGAGGAAAAGCAGAGGTACGGGTTGCTGTAAAGCGGGGACAGGATAGTAGGATGTGGGGAAACGAAGGAGGAACATAGCATGAGGTGGATCAGATTGTGTCATGAGATAGGAGTGTGTGAGGCGACTGTGACCAGTGCGTAAGCGGACAAGAGAAGTTTCCCAGCGTCTGTGTTTTATGGAATGGTATTGACCAAGGGGAGAGGGAAGGTTTTATGCTATAGTTTATCGTAAGAGTAGACTAGAAAGATTACCAGTGGGTGAAAAGGAAGGTTCTGAAGTGAGGGCAGCAGTCAGAGGCTAGTAAATGTGAAAATCTGAGTTGATGGGATATGTATAAGGCGGCGGAGTGTGAGGAGGAGGAGGAGGAGAGGAGGTGGAGGAAATGATATAGCTGGAAATTGATGGATTAGACCGGGAGATGGCGAAGGAGGAGGCACAGGAAAAGATATGAGGTGGAGAAAGTGGTGGACGAGAGGTAAAAATAGAGTAGGGAGAGATGGAGGAGGAAGAAAGGAAGAGGAGAAGGAAGAGAAGGATGAAGAGGAGGATGAAGATGAGGACGAAAAGATGGAGAAGGCAAGGAGTAGGAGGGAGAAGGCTGAGGCGTAGGGGAACAGGGGAGGAAGAGGAGGAGGGTGGAGGAAAAGGCGAGAAGCGGAGGAAGGGAGTAAGTAGAGAGAGAGAGAAGGGGGAGGGGGAAGGGAAGGGGAAGGGGAATAACAGAAGCAGGAGCGGGAGTAGGAGGAGAGGGGGGCAGGAAGAGGGAGGGAGGCCTGATTCCAGAAGCCGCGGCCTCCTCGTGGCGAGCCGAGCCATTAGCGCCGAAGGGAGCCGAAGGGAGGCGAGGGGCGCCGCGCGCATGCCAATTGCAGCTCGTCCCTTGCATCTTCCCGCCATTCCCGGGGCAAGTAGCCATTGCATTTCGCCAATTATGGATGAATATAAGAGGAAATTAGATATGCAAATGCCCAAAACAAATAGAATCCGGCACAGGAGACGGAGGATAGAACAATGGCAGCCAAGGCATAATTACAGGGTGGCGAGAGGTATTAATAATATTTATGTGTGCACTGCGGCCTTTACGAGCGCCGCCATTGGTGCGCCGACTGTAAACACGGGTCAGCCTTCGTCAGACGATGTTGCGCTAACCTGAACAAGTGTTTAGGGACGTTACTCATTTTTGCGTACTTTCGTTGCTGTTTGTGGACGTCATTAGAACGAAATCTTATTATTCTTGATTTTTTTTTGTTACAGAAGGGGGGAAGAGGGAGCTAGGGAGGAGGGGGCGTTGCGGGATAATTTTCCGTTAGTGCCTTTTTTTTTCTTTTATTCTTTTTGTTTTTGTCCGTTTCTGAAAGGACGGAGAGAAAGAAAAGTAACTTGGGACTCAAACGTCGGCCGTAAATTAAATCCATTTATGGAAACCCTTATTAAAAAGATGGGGTACTTACGGAGGGGAATAGATTGTTTCTGATTGTTTTTAACCGGCCGTAAATTCGAATATCGAAGCCTCCCGCGCGTATAACTGTCAGCGCACAAGAAGAAAAAAAGATGGCGGTCTTGTTTGCATAATCCTATCTACTGATTTCTTGTTAGCTGCCGATAAGATCTGTAATGGCTACTGGGCATCTGTTGGTCTGGATGAGATAGGGTGAAGGGGTTGGGTAAGGGAGAGAGGGTAGGTAAAAGGGTAGAGAGCAGCGGGAGGTGAAGGGCATAGAAGGAAGGGGACGGGGAGATACTGTAGGTATGGGTAAAGGGAAGAGGAGGTGAGGAAGGTAAGTAGGGAGAGGGGTGTGGGTAGACACAAGGGAAGGGGTAAGTAGGGAGAGGGGTATGAGCAGAGGGGGAGACAGGTAAAAGAGGCAGGGGAAAAGAAGAAGGGGAGGAGGAGAAAGGCAAAGGGAAGGGGAGGTGGAGATGATGAAAGAGGAAGGGGCAGAAAGTGGGAGAGGGGAAGACAGTTAAAGGGACAAATCATTTAGTGGTACTGAAGTGGGCGGAGAAGGGGGAGGAGGAGGGAAGCTGCTGGTATTCATAGTTATTTACTTAACTAATAGCTACGGTATGTTGCAGAATGAATTATTAGGTACAGGAATACTAGGAGGAAATGCCAGGAAATAGATGCTGATGAGTTATTGCGTACTAAGGGATATGGGAATGTCCAAGGAGGAGGAAACAGGTATACATTCCATCACTTTCGGATTTGGAAAGACTTGACAACGTGCATTGGGTAAAATAAATGTGTCTGTCTAGTGTAGTAGTAGATGTTAGCATATTTCATTGTTTTTCTTTGACATTATTATCATTATTGCTATAGATGTGAGTATGTTTCTTGTTACGTATATATAGTGCTATATATCTTTTGATGCTTAGCACATTTATTTGTTTAAAGCATTAACCATTAACCATTGCTTTCATTACCTACTTTGCGTATGTTTCTGTCATTATTGGCCTTCCCGATTATACACATTATAGCAGAAACAATGAATTAATAATGGGAGAGACATTAGTTATTTAAATATGATATCAGTTCCAATGTCATTACTAGTGGCACTAAAACAACTTTTTCGTCATTATTAATGCTATGATCATCATCATGATTAATAATCATAATCATCACAGGCAGTTTCATTATTATTATCCTTGTTATTATTATCATTATCATTATTATTATTATTATTATCATTGTTGTTGTTGTTGTTGTTATTTATATTACCATTATCATTATCATTATCGTTATTGTCACCTTTATTATTGAATTTATTGTTATTACTATTATTATTATTATTATTATTATTATTATTATTATTATTATTATTATTATCATTATTATTATTATTTATTTTTTTATTATTATTATTATTATTATTATTATTATTATTATTATTATTATCATTATTTATCTTTTATTTTTTACTATTACCCTTATTGTTAATACTGCTACGATGTTAATTTCATCAATATAATTATTAATATTATTATTATAATCATAATCATTATTATCATTATTATCCTTTTTGTTCTTATATTATTATTTTTTTTTATCAGCATCATCTTTTTTATGTTATAGTTATTCTCATTATAATAGTCATTATCATTATTGTTATCGGTATTAGGATTACAATGATAATAAATATAATGATAATAACAAGATCATAATAATGATAACAGTAATTATAATGATAATGATAATATTAGTGATAATTAAGATAATGAAATGATAGTAATAGTAATATAGATCATAATAATAATAACAACGACAACAACAAAAATAATAACAACAATTATAACGATACTATTAATATAATAATAATATAATAATAATAATAATAATAATAATAATAATAATAATAATAATAATAACAATAATAAAATAATAATAATAATGATAATAATAATAATAATAATAATAATAATAATAATGATAATAATGATAATAATAATAATAATAATAATAATAATAATAACAATAATTATAATAATAATAAAAATAATAAAATTAACAACAATGACAGTAATTTCATTTACCTAAAAATAAAAATGAAAATAGGATATTGACTATTACTATCATAACTTTATTATTATTATTATTATATCATTATTATATATTATTATCATTATTATCATTATTATTATTATCATATTAATTTATTTATTATTATTATTATTATTATTATTATTACTTTAATATTATTATTATTTTTTATTATTATTATTATATATTATTATTATTATTATTATTATTATTATTATCATTATCATTATAACTATGATAATTATCTTCACTATTATTATTGTTATTATTATTATTATTATTATTATTATTATTATTATTATCATTATTATTATTATCAATGTTAATATTAATATTATTATTATTTTAATTATTATTATTATTATTATTATTATTATTATTATTATTATTATTATTATTATTATCATTATTATTATTATTA
>NC_051427.1:27345777-27348277 GCF_015228065.2 Penaeus monodon | reverse complement strand
CTTCCCTCTTCTCGCGAGATGGGAAGGGGGGAGAGGGCGGGGAGGGAAGGGGGGAGGGGGCAGGAAGGGGGGGAGGGGCACGAAAGAGGGGGAAGGAAGAAGGTAGAAGGGGAAGGAAGGAGGGGGGAAGGGGAAAGTGGGAGGGGGGCAGAGAGGGGGGGGGGAAGGCGAAGGTAAGGAAGGGGGAAAGGGATGGGTAAGGAAGGAGTAGGGAAGGGTAAGTTCAAAAGGGAGGTAAGAGGAGGCAGGGAGGAAGGAGAGAGAGGGAGGCGGGGAGGAGGAGGGGAGGGGCAGGAAGAAGGGAGGAAGCGGCGCGAAGGAGAGGGGGGGAGAGGGAGGGGGAAGAGGGAGAGGGGGAGAGCACAGGGGGCGACGATGATGAAAGCGAGCGGGTCCCGGGAGTCCAAACACGGCCATTGTGTCTCAAAATGGGTTCCTACACACCTATCCGTAGGCTGTTACCGTCCGTGTGGAATTCTGTTGAGGGAAGGCCCTGCGTGATGGGCGCGGTGGCCGCCCGTGAAATCTCTGAGGCAAATTGGACGCGACGCCTTTCAGGGAGGCTGTGGCGGGAGGAAAAGGGGGAGAGGGTGGAGGGAGAGGAGGGAGAGGGGAAGGGGGAGGGAGGGGGCTGGTGGGGAAGGGGAAAAGGGGGAGGGCGTAGCATGGGTTGGGGGTGGGAAGGGGTGGGAGGGAAGAGAAAAAGGGGGAAGGTAGTGAAAAGTAGGAGTAGGTAATAGGGGAGAATTAGGGGCTGTGAGGAGAGGGGGAAAAAGAAGGGAAGAAGGAGGAATAAGCTGAAGTAGGAGGACAAGGGAAGATGCAAACACCTTATCTGTGTAACTTAAACATTTCCGACATTTCCCATGAAAGTATTAATATTGAGAAAAGAAATGTGTGTCAACAGAAGGAGGAAGCCCAGAGAGGGATGATCAGCATGAACCTCTTCAGCCACGGCGGGCATGCTGAGTATGCGTGGCTGCATCATAAGAATTCTTGCCTGATGCTTTTTCAAGCCACGAGCTTGGAGGCTGTACTCAGGCTCGTAAGTACATATCCTATGGTACAGTCGACAGCCTCAAACTAAAGACTCTTTGGATTTGAATTGAACATTAAATGCAGGTCATTAACATACGATTTTTTTTAGAAATATATAATCTTAAGATGTTCTGAAGAAAAAAATCTATATATTGATATACTCAGAGATAAACAATATTGCTTTATTTATCTTATACTGATTTCATGGCCTCTAAATACAGATGTAAAGAGAACATCGCTTCGTTTATGCTTATCCCCAAGCCTTGATAATGTGCTATTCATGCAGTATAATGGATCAATTATTTACATTGCTACCATCAGCGCCAGCTGTTAGATAGAGCAGGACGAAGATCTCCCGTCGAGGAATAGCTTCTACAGAATTTCGGATGGTCTTCGGTACACATTTCAGTGATATCGCTTAATCCAAGTGTGAAATACACACTATGAAAAAATAACATGGATGTCACCCAGGTAAAAAAAAAAAAAAAAAAAGAAAGAAAGAAAAGAAAAAAAAAAAAAATATATATATGTATATATATATACATACATATGTGTGTGTGTGTGTGTGTGTGTGTGTGTGTGTGTGTGTGTGTGTGTGTGGTATGTGTGTTAAATTCAATATATATAAATATACATAATATATATATATATATATATATATATATATATATATATATATATATATATATATATATATATTAGAATTTAAACACACACATACACACACACACACACACACACACACACACACACACACACACACACACACACACACACACACACACACATATATATATATATATATATATATATATATATATATATATATATATATATATATATATATATATATTTAACCTGGATGACATCCATGGGATGTTTTTGCATAGCTATCTTTTTTCCACGGATTTGTGTACACATGATATGAGAATAATAGGCTCAAGCTAATTAGTTTTGAATCAGAAATAGTATAAAGTATACTCGCCAGGGGTTGGATTCACCTTTTTCCAAGAGCAAACAGAAGCTCCGAGAAAGTAACAGGATAGTTCCTGTTTCTTGTGGTCAGCTTCAGTCAGCTTCAGTCAGCTTCAGTGAGCGGAAGTCAGAGTTTAATTCTGGAAGGCTGCTGCGGGAGAAAATCATCTTCAGGTTGTGCATTATAGATGGATATTTATTGTAATCATCATAAGCGTTAAGATCACTATTTTTCTTCTCCTTCTTCTTCTTCTTCTTCTTATTATTATTATTATTATTATTACTATTATAATTATTATTATCATTATTAATATCATTATTATTATTATTATCATTATTATCATTATTATTTTTATTGCCATTATTATTATCATTATTATCATTATTATTATTATTATTATCATTATTATCATTATTATTATTATAATCACTATTAAGATTATCATCATTACTATAATTAATATTATCATTATTATTACCATTAAAG
>NC_051427.1:27313277-27315777 GCF_015228065.2 Penaeus monodon | reverse complement strand
CGCACGCACGCACACACACACATACACACACACACACACACACACACACACACACACACACACACACAAGCACACACACACACAAAAACACACACACACAAAACACACACACACACAAGCCACACACACACACAAAAACACACACACACACAAACAACACACACACACACACACACACACACACACACACACACACACACACATACACACACACACATAATACGCACACATACACACACAGGTAAAGAAATCGTTGCTAATATTAGAGTTTTGAAAACAAGACTAATTATTACAGTAAATTGTTTTACTAATGAGAAAATGTTGAAAAGAAGCCTAATTATCAGTTATCACATACGAAACATTGATTACGATGCTTCAGCAGTTATAGGGGAAGTTTATATCATCACAGATTACTTTCTTCCCCAACAGACGCGGCCCACACCTACGTTGGTTAATGATTGTGATACCTATAATTATTAACATTTGTTCATTATCTGGATGAAAATCGCTCCTGGAAATCTGAAAGGAAAATAAATACTTCATTTGTCTCTTAGGCATTTGCAGTGAGGGTATGAAAAAAAGAATATGATGATATATTGTCACACAATTGTATTTCCTGTACCGATTCATACATTTCTTTACAAAACCGCTTTAAAATATCTTTATATGATTAAATATATATATATATATATATATATATATATATATATATATATATATATATATATATACATACATATACACAGTTATTCATTCACACACACACACACACACACACACACACACACACACACACACACACACACACACACACACACACACACACACACACACACACACACACACACATATATATATATATATATATATATATATATATATATATATATATATATATATATATATACACTCTTCTTCTTTTAACGGTAGGTTCATGTCTGAGCCGCCGTGATCACAGCATGATACTTAATTGTAGTTTTCATGTTGTGATGCTCTTGGAGTGAGTACGTGGTAGGGTCCCCAGTTCCTTTCCACGGAGAGTGCCGGTGTTACCTTTTTCGGTAATCATTCTCTCTATTTTATCCGGGCTTGGGACCAGCACTGACTTGGGCTGGCTTGGCCACCCAGTGGCTAGGTAGGCAATCGAGGTGAAGTTCCTTGCCCACGGGAACAACGCGCCGGCCGGTGACTCGAACCCTCGAACTCAGATTGCCGTCGTGACAGTCTTGAGCCCGATGCTCTAACCATTCGGCCACCGCGGCCTTGGCGATCATGGGCTTCCATGATTTTTCTTGGCAATTTAGAGCGGTGGTTTGCCATTGCCTTCCGCCCGGTGTTTTTTTTTTTTTTTTTTTATCGAGTCACCATCTCTATTTACCCGGCACTGACTTGGCCTGGCTTGGCCACCCAGTGGCTAGGTAGGCAATCGAGGTGAAGTTCCTTGCCCAAGGGAAAGAACGCGGCGGTCGGTGACTCGAACCTTCGAACTCAGATTGCCGTCGTGACAGTCTTGAGTCCGACGCTCTAACCATTCGGCCACAGCGTCCCATACACACACACACACACACACACACACACACACACACACACACACATACATATATATATATATATATATATATATATATATATATATATATATATATATATTTACGTATACACATACATGTTTGTGTATGTGTGTGTGTGTCTATACATGTCCAAATGTATTTTGTATTTTGGTTTAATCAGTTTTGCTTTGTATTCTCAATTTCTATATACACCCCCTCCCTTTGCTTCTTCCTCTCCTTGCGCCATCTGTGGTGGTCTGGCTCTTCCGATTTTCTCGGACAGTTTCTGTAGCTCGTAGAAGGAGAAGAAGAAGTTTGACACTTATGAAGAATAGGCAAAGGTTTCATAATGCCACACATACTGAAAGACACAGGCACACACAAGCACACACACCTGAGCGATGGCCAGGCTTGCAATTTGCAACTATTACCCAAATTTTATAGTAGTTAATGTTGTATGCATCGCCCTAAATCAGTTTAATCTCCTCGCTCATTTAATACTTTTAATTGAACTTGGATACCTCATTAAGGTAATCAAATCGAATATCCGATAAATTAATTAGCATAAATCCGTCATAAAATCTATAATGAAATCAGTTATACACACACACACACACCGCACACACACACAAACCACACACACACACACACACACATATATATATATATATATATATATATATATATATATATATATATATATATATATATATATATATATATATATATATATATGTGCTGGTCCCAAGCCCGGATAAAATAGAGAGAATGATTACCTAAAAGGTAACACCGGCACTCTCCGTGGAAAGGAACTGGGGACCCTACCACGTACTCACTCCAAGAGCATCACAACATGAAAACTACTATTAAGTATCATGCTGTGACCACGGCGGCTCAGACATGAACCTACTGTTAAAAGAAGAAGATATACATATATACATGTATATGTA
>NC_051427.1:27308277-27310777 GCF_015228065.2 Penaeus monodon | reverse complement strand
TAATAATAATAATAATAATAATAATAATAATAATGATAAGAGTAATAATAAAAAATATAAATTATTCTTGTTAATATTATCATCATTATCATTATTATTATTGTTATTATTGTTGTTGTTATTATTATTATATCTATTATAATTTTTATTGTTATTATTATCATTATAATCATTAATATTATCATGATTAATATTATTGTTATAATTATTATCACTAATATTATTTTCATTATCATAATTATTATTATTACCATTATTATTATTATCACATTATTATTATTATATTACTGTTATTACTATCATTATTACTATTATGATTATTACTAACATTATTATTATTATTATTATTACTGTTAAAATTATTATTACTATAATCATTATTATTATCACTATTATTCTTGTTATTTTCATTTTGCTGTTATAATTTTCAGTCTTCTTATTCTTATTCTTATTCTTATTATCCTCACTATTATCACTATTATTATCATTGTTATTATTATCATTATTGTTAATATTATTATAGTCTTTACTATTATTATTATTGTTCTCAACACAATCATGTATTGACTGAACAGGTTCCCCTAACAGGCCCCCAAAGTCCCGGATCTTGGTCTTGGTCCAGGAGACTTCTAGGCCAAAGGGCTTCACCCCATTGTAAAATGCATCAAGAGCCGCCACCAGTGATTCCAGAGAATCATAAAGGATAGCAACATCGTCGGTAAAGCCGAGGTCGGTGACCTTAATATTACCTAGTGTTGCTCCACACTGATTTTGGATAGTAGCTCTGTCCAGTCCTTGCAAGTGTTGAAAAGTTTTGTGCAAGGATACACCCTTGCCTTACCCTTGACTTAACTGAGAAAAAGCTTGACAGGCCCCCACCACAATTTACGGCACTTTTAACACCAAGCTTGCTATTAAACCAATAAGGAATCCCCCTATGGCTCAGGACCTCCCATAACGATTCGCGACGCACCGGGTGAAACGCCTTCTTGAGGTCGATATGGGTTGCAAACAGGCCACGACCAAACTCGTGACGGTGTTCCACAGAGACTTGAAGCACTAGGATACGGTCTATTGTGGACTTGCCAGGGGTGAATTCAGAGTGAATCCAGTCTCTGGTGCCTCAGGAGGGGGTCATGGATCCGTTTCAGAAGAATATGGGCTAAAACCTTGCCTGGTATACTGAGTAGTGTGATGCCACAGTATTTGCTACAATTCCATCGATCCCCTCTCCCCTTCCAGAGAGGGATGACCATGCCCCTCAGCAGGTCAGTGGGAATAGGACCAGATGCCAGTTAAGGCCGTATGCAAGCCCTGAGTCATGGATTCACCACCAGCCTTTAGCAGTTCAGCAGGGATATCACATATGCCTACAGCTTTTCCATCCTTCAGGTTAAAGATCACCTAGGAGGCCCCTTACTGATGAGTAGGTATGGCACAAGTATTGCATTCAGACTAACTGCTGGAAGGTCCATCTGGTACAGCTGCTCAAAACACTCAGCGCAACATTTATGAACCATAAGATCTGAGATGGTGTGTCCATCCACTCAGCGAACTGCAGTCATCTGTGAGGAGGGCTTGGAGTTCAGTTTTCTCACAGCTTGGGAGGCAGGATTCCTAATGAACTGTTCCTTTTCCCTTCTCAGCAGTGTCCGAATACTATGCACCAGGAATGGTGCAAATCCTAAATGCCATTCAGCGAAAAATGCTTCAGTGGCCTCCAATGTCTCCAGTAAGAAGAGATTCTGTCTCGCCCTCGGGTTTTCACCAATGAATTCCTGTGCTGCATTGAGTGTTTAGCCCTTAAAGGAATCCCACAGAGCTACTGGGTACGTCAGGTTTTCGAAACTGCCATGACAAACCTGAAACACCCTAGGGTGGCCACTGGAGAGATGGAGAGTTTTTAAATTGTCCCGAGGGGTAGCCACAACCAGTCTATGGTCAGTGCCACTAAACTTGGTACTCTGGTAAACCCTGCAGTTCTCGAGGGTCCTTCAAAAAGTGTTGATAAGAATCTGGTCGATCTCTTTGCCACAGTACTTGTATCACAATACCACGTCCAGCAATGTGAGATACCAAGAGCCAGAATTCCTTGATCTCTTGGACCTAGCAAAGTCTGGAGGAGGCTGTTCTCTCTACTGAGAACTCCCCATGGCTCCCGAGCCATGAGGATTGACAGACATCTCATAGCCAACTCGATCACAGCATGATACCAGAATGAAGTCACCCAGTACAGTGCAAATGTCTCACTGGTGATATTTGTCTGCCACAGATGTGAGTTTGGTATAGAATGCCTCTTTCTCATCGAGTTTACAAACAGACAATAAGATACACAAAGCCAAAAGCATGCTTCAGTCTTTATGCCATAATACAGTTGTCAAATGGTGTTACCTCTACTACCGACAGTTGGAGTCGACTGGAGATGGTTTACTCCCTGGAGAATTGCCCTAGCCCCTCCAGTAATAGGTGTACTACCCATACTGATCCAACTGCTGCCTGG
>NC_051427.1:27288277-27290777 GCF_015228065.2 Penaeus monodon | reverse complement strand
GAAGTCGCATTTTGTTTTTTTTTTAAAAAAACCAAAAACAAAACCCAACACCCCAACACACACACAACACACAACAAAAAAAAACACACCAAAACACACACAAAACACAAACAACACCAAAAAACACACAAAAACCCCCAACCACACACAAAAAAAAAAAAAAAAAAAAACAAACCCACCAACCAAATTTTTCTTTTTTTCTTTTATTTATTTTCTCTCTCCCCTCTCCTCTCCCCCTTTTTCCTCTCTCCCTTTTAAAACTTCTTCTTTTAAACTTTTTCCCCTTTTCTTTATTTTTCCCCCTTTCCCCCTTCTTCCCCCTTCCTCCCCCCTCCCTCCCCCCTATTTCCCTTTCCCCCCTTTTTTCCCCCCCCCCCCCTCTCACCCCCTCCCCCCCCTTTTTCCCCCCCCTTTTTTTTTTCTTTTACTCTCTCTCTCCTTTCTCCTCTCTCTTTTCTTCTCTCTCTCTCTTTCTCCTTTTCTCTCCTCTCTCTCTCCCCCTTTTTCCCCCTCTCTCTCTCTCCTCTCTCTCTCCCTTTTTTTCTCTTTCATCTCTTTTTTCTCTTTCCCCCCCCTCTCTCCCCCTCTCTCCTCTTTCCTCCCCCCCCCTCTCTCTTTTCTTCTCCCCCCCTTCCTTTCCCCTTCCCCCTCCTCCTTTCCCTCCCCTTTTTCCCCTTTTTTCTTTCCCCTTCTCCCTCCCCCCTCCCCCCTCGGGCCCCCTTCCTCTTCTTTTATTTTCCCTCTTCTCCCAAAAATCTTCCTTTCTTTCCCCCCCTCTCCTTGGGGGGCCCCCCCCCCCCTCTCCTTCAGCTTTCTGGTTCCTTTCGGGGGCGGAAACGGGGTCCCCCCGGGGGGGGGGGGGGGAAAAAGGGGGGGGGGGGGGTTTTTAAATAGGGGGGGAAAAAAAAGGGGGGGGGAAGGGAGGGGGGGGGTTTAAGGAAAAAAAAATGGTTTTGGGGGAAACCCGGGGGGGGTTTTTTTTTAAAAATTGGGGGGGGGGGGGTTTTGGGGGTGGGGAGGGAGGGGAAGGGGGGGGGAAAAATTTTTTTAGGGGGGGGGGGTTGGGGGGGGGGGGGGGGGGGACGGGTTGGGGGGGGGAAAAAAAAAGGGGTTGGGGGGGGGGAAAAAAAAAAAAAAAAAAATAAAAAAAAAATTTTAAAAAATATTTTAAATGGGGAAAAAAAAAAAAATTTTTTTCCAAAAAAAAGGGGGGAAAACTGGGAAAAAAAACAGAAAAACGCGAAAAAGGGGGAAAAGGGAAAAAAAAAAACCTGGGGTGGGGAACAAAAAAAAAAAAAAAACCCAACCCTTTCCCCCAAACCCCCCCCCCCCATTTTTTCTTTTTTCCTTTTTTTTTTTTTTCTTTTTTTTTTTCTAAACCCCCCCCCTTCCCCTTTTTCTACTCCCCCTCAAAAAACCCCCCCCAAAAATTAAAAAAAAAAAGGTTAGACAAAAAAAAAATAACCCCCAAAAAAAAAAATTTAAAAAAAAAATGGGGAAAACGTTAAAAAAGGGGGGAAAAAAAAAAAAAAACCCCCCCCCCAAAAAAAAAAAAAAAAAAAAAAAAAAAAGGGGGGGAAAAAAAAAACAGGGGGGAAAAAAAAAAAAAACCAAAAAAGGGAAAAAAAAAAAAAATTTTTTTATGAAAAAAAAGGGGGGGAGAAAAAAAGGGGGGGGAAAAAAGGGGGGGGGGGGGGGGGGGGGGGGGGGGAAAAAAAAAAAAAACAGGAAAGAAAGGAAAAAAAAAAGGGGCAAAAAGGGGCCCCCCCTCCCCCCCCCCCAAAGGGCCCTGGGCAACAAAAACCCCCCCACCCGTTGGGGAAAAAATTTTCCCCACCACCCCCGGGGTTTTATCTCTCAAATTCAGAAAAAGGGGAAAAAACCCCCCTCCCCCCCCGGGGAAAAACGGGGGGGGTTTTTTTTTTGGGGGGGGGGGGGGCCCCCCCCCCCCTCGGGGGGGGGGGCCCCCGGGGGGGAAATTTTTATGGGGGGGAAAAACTTTGGGGGAAAACCCTAAATTTTTTTTTTTTTTTGGGGGCTTAAAAAAAAAACCTAAAAAACCGACGGGGGGGGCTTCCCCCCCCTTTCAAAATGCCTTTGGGGAAAAAAAAAAAGGGGGGCTTTTGTCCCCCTTTGTTTTTTAAACTCCTTTGGGGGGGGGGGGTTTTTTTTTTTTTCTCTTATTACGGGCTGTTTTTTTTTTGTTTGTCCTTTTTTGGGGGGGGGGCCCCTCTTGGTTTTCTTTTTCCCTGGTAAAAACCAAAAACCCCCCCCCCCCCTCAACTCCCAAAAAAAAAAACCCCCCTCCCCCCGCCACCCCAAAAAAATTTCCCTCAAAAAATTTTTAAACTTTTGAAAAAAATCCGCTTTTCCCCCTGGCCCCCTCTCCAAAACGGGTCCCTACTCCCACGCCGTTTTCCCCAAAAATCTTCTTCTTTTTTTTTTCACCTTTCAAAACTTTTCTTTGGGGGGGGGGAAAAAAAAGGGGGGGGGGGGGGTT
>NC_051427.1:27231059-27233559 GCF_015228065.2 Penaeus monodon | reverse complement strand
TTGTGTGTGTGTTGTTTTGTGGTGTGTTTGTGTGTTGTGTGGGGTTATATATATATATATATATTATATATATTATATTATATTAATAATATATATATTATATATATATATATTATATAATGTTTTGTATTATATATATATATATATATTTATATAAAATTTATATATATATATATGTGTGTGTGGTTGTGTGTGTTTTGGGGTTTGTGTGTGAATGTTGTAATTGTGTAATTTTTTTTTTTTTCTTTTTTAACAGCCATTTATCCATGCGGGAAATTTTTCGCCTCTCTCAGTTCTTTTTGAAAAGTTATTTGGCACCCTAACCCTTCCCTGATTGGATGCCTTTCCTAAAAACCCGGGGTTGGGGGCGCGAAAACACTTGTGCCACGGGGACGATTTCCCTTTACACACCTGCGTTTGATTTTTCAGGCATAGTCGTTTTTTTTCGCTGTAGATTCCTCGAGTGAACACAAACGCAGGATTTTTTACGACTGCCGCGACGGGGAATTGAATCGGACCATGAGGGTCGGAGTCCAGGCTTAACCACGGGGCCATCGCTGCAGCATGTTTATATTTAAAATATTTAAAATATAATAATATATATATAATATATAATAAAAAAAAAATTAAAATAATAAAAAAACGGGGGGTTTCGAGGGGGGCAATAAAAAAATAATAAATAAAAATAAATTAAAAAAAAAAAATAGGGGGTTGGGGGGTGGTGTTGTGGTGTGTAGGGTGTGGGTTTTGGGGTGGGTTGGGGTGGGTTTTGTTGTTTGGGGGGAGTGTGCAGTATAGCAGTACAAAAATCCTGTATTACATGGGGCAAAAACAATTATTAATAATTTTTAAATTTAAAAATAAATATTTTTAAAAATAACAACAATAAATATAAAATAAAACAATATATATAACTAATATTCGATGAAAAAAAACTACAGATTATTAATTTAAAATAGGGGGGGGGGGGGTATAGGGAATAAATACATTAAAATTTAAACACATTTTTTAAATTATTTTAAAAAAAAAAAAAAAAAATTAAAAAAAAAAAAAAGAGGGGGGGAAGCGCAAGACAACACAACCCCACACACAACACACACACACACACACACCACACAAACCATAAAAAAAAAAAAAAAAAAAAAAATATATATATAATAAATATGTAATTAGATAATATTATATATATATACGTATTATATATCTAGTATATATACACATATAGTTATGATTTTTTATATACAAACAAAAAAATGTATATACATTTTTTTTTTAATGTAAAATAAACTATATTAAACTTTTTTATATATATATAATATATTTTATAAATATCTATATAATTATTTTTAAAATATAATTTTATATTTTTTTTTTTATATATAAAATATAATATTAAAAATTATATATATATATATATATATACATATATATATTTTATTTAGATATAATAATTTTATATGTACAGTACAGAATTATTTCTGAGTATCAAATGTGCGGGCTTCGGGGGGTATTGGGTAATATATTTAAAATAATATATTATATTATAATATTTTAAAAATTAAATTATATAGTTGGGGTGTGTGTGGTGGTGTGTGTTGTGTGTGTGGTGTGTGTTTGTTTGGTGGTGTGGTGTACTTGTATATATAAAAATAAGATACACCCCCCACACACACCACACAACACACACCCCCAAAATAATATTAAAAAAATATTATTAAATAAATATATATATATATATTTTACATAACTACAAACATACAAACATATACTTCGTGTGTGTGTGTATGTGTGTGTATATACTCATACATATATAAATATATTATATATATATATAATTAAATTATTTTATATATATATAATACTTTTATATAATATATAATATATATATATAATGTTATATTTTTAAAAATAAAATATAATATATATATATATTATTAATATTATATATAATATATATTTTATATATATATTAAATATATATTATAATAAAGTATGTATAACACACACATACAACACACAGAACGTATATTTTGATTTTTTTTATGTATTGTAAAAATATATATATATATTATTAATAAAAAATATATATTTATATATAATATTGTGTTGTGTGTGTGTGTGTGTGGTGGTGTGTGTGTTGGTGTATCTATATCTTTTTTTTAAAATTAAAAGACACACACACACACACCCACACACACACACACAACAAACACACACACACACACACACCACACAACCTAATATATTATATATAATATATATATATATTATATTAATATTATATATATATATATTACCCAATAACCCAGAAAACATCGCACTTTTATACAACAGAAATATTTCTGTACTGACAATATTATATATATATAAAAAAAAATTTTTTTTTTTAAAAATTTAAAAAAAAAATAATTTTAAAATATATATGAAATTTTTTAAAAAAAAAATTTAATAAATAAAAAAAATTTTTTAAAAAAAAAAAAAAAAAAAAAATTAATTTAAA
>NC_051427.1:27223595-27228595 GCF_015228065.2 Penaeus monodon | reverse complement strand
CATACATACATCCACACACCATGACATACACTCACCCCGGGACAAACACCACAAAAAACCTATATGGGGTGTATATAAAATATAAAATATATATTTTATATATATATTTATAATATTTTATATATATTATATTATATATGGGTATATGGTACATACATACGCATAACATAAATTCCCCGGGGGTATAACACACACCGCACATACACAACACCACAAAACACAAAACACACACACACCCCACACACACACACCCACACACACACACACCCCAACCACCATAATATATATATATATATAATATATATATATAATATACTAAAATTTTATATTTTATAAAAATTATATATATAATATATTATAATATTATAGGGTAAAATATATATTTATTTATATATAATATTAAAATATTATAGAAAACCGTAATATAAAATATTTATATATTTATTATATTATTAATTTACCGTATATATATATATTTATTATTAATATATTTTATATATTGTGTGTGTTGTGTGTGTGTGTGTTTGTGTGTGAGTGTGTGTGTGTGTTGTGGTGTGTGTGTGTGTGTTATACATTAAAAATATCACGTATATATATATATATTTTTATATATATATATATTTATTATTATATATTGTGTGTGTGTTTTTTGTGTGTGTGTGTGGGGTTGTGTTGGGGTGTGTGTGTGTGTGTGTGTGTGTGTTTGTGGTGTGTGGGTTAACATACGTATACTAAATTTTTCCCCCATGTGAAATACACACACACATACAAACACAACACACACACACCCCAAAAAGTATAAAATAAAATTTATATATATATATAAAAATATATATATATATATAATATATATATGTAGGAAGTAAAAGATAGATAATAGATAGATAATAGATAGATAGATGACAGAAAAGATAGATAGATAGATAGATAGAAGATAGATGGAAGATAGATAGATAGTTGTTTTATATCCCCTACTTATATAAACATAAGCCACACACCCCAAAACCCACACACCCCAACATACACCACACATACACCCCCACACAAAACACACACACACACACACACACACCACACACCCCAAAACAATTATATATAATATATATATAAAAATTATAAAATAGATATTTTCCATATATATTATATATTTATATATTTTAAAATTATATATACATCCCTATATATATATATATATATATATAAAATTTTATATAAAATACATACATACATATATATATTATATATATATAATAATATATATTAAAATATTATAAATATGTGTGTGTGGTGTGTGTGTATAGGGTTATTTTATAAATCCCATATAATAAACATATGCCCCACACACACCCCACCCCACACACCCCACAAACACACCCACACACACACAAAACACACACAAAAAACCACATATACACACATATTTTATATATTATATATAATATAATATTTTAATATATTTATATATATATAAAATATATATATATTAATATATATATATAAAATATATATTTTAAAATTTTAATAAATTTTAATATAGTATGTATGTTTTATTATTGTATGTATGTATATTGTGTGTGTGTACACATATTATGTATTATATACATACATACTTTAAATTTACATATGTGGGGTGTGGGTGGGGTGGTGTGTTTTATAAAACCATACCCTATATCTATACCCTTAAAATATCATAAAATTTTATATCATATAAAATATATTTATTTTATTTTTAATTTATTTTTAAATTTTTCTTTTTTACAGCCATTCTTTCCCACTGCGGACATGGGTTCCCTCCTAAATTCACTACTGAGAGATTGATAAAATATGGCAGTGCCCCCCTTCCCTGATTGGATGGGGGTGCCCCCAAACCCTTTCGAACTCAGTTTTTCCCCGTCGTGACAGCCCTTGGGGTCCATGCTCAAAACCACTGGGCCCCAACCGCCACCCCCAATTTTTAATAATATATATATATATATATAAATAATATATTATATATAAAATATTATTATTTTGGGGAAAATTTAAAGGGAGAATGAGGGATAATAATAAAAATTTATAGTAATAATAATAATAATAAAAATAATAATAATAATAATAAAAATAATAATATAATAATAAAATGAAATTTAATGATAATAATAATAATAATAATAATAATAATAATGATAATAATAATTTATAAAAAATGCCAAAAAAATAAAAAACAATAATAAAATAATAAGGGAAAAATTATAATACAAAAAAAAAAAAATTTAAAATAATATTTTTATTAAGGGTAAAAAGAATAAAAGGAAAAAATTATAAAAAGGAAATTTAATAACAATATTGCAAAATAAAACAACAACAACAACAAAAAAATTTAAAAATGAAAATAAAAATAATAATGAAATAAAAATAAAAATGATAATAATAAAAATAATAATAATAATAATAAAATAATAATAATGAATAATAATAATGAAAAAAATAATAATGAAAAAAATTTAAAAATAGCAATATTACTTTAAATATTAATATTAATAGTAAAAAAATTTTAAAAAAGCAAAAATTTAAAACAAAAAATAAAAACAAAAAATATAAAAATAAACTAACAAATACTCAAATTTAATAATAATAATAAAATAATAATGTTAATAAAAATTTAATAATAAAAAAATTTAATTTAATAAAAAATAATAATAATACTAATAAAATAAAAAATAAAAATAATAATAATAAAAAATAAAAATAAAATATTAAAAATTTAAAATAATAATAGTAATAATAATAATAATAACAAAAGCAGTTATAATAATGATAGTGACAAAACTAACGATGAAATTTTAAAATTCAAAAAAAAATAAAAATTTTGATAAAATAATAAAAATAAGGGATAAAAATTAATAATAATAATAAAATAATAATAATAATAACGTGAAAAACTAATAATAATAATAAAAATTTAAAATATAATAATAATAATAATAATAATAGTAATAATAATAAAAAAAACCTAATAATAAATTATTTTTTATTATTTTTATTATTAAAAATAAAAACCAATAAAAAATAATGATAAAATTTAATATACAAAAATAAAAATGACAATTATTATCATAAAAAAAACAAAAAGAATAATATTAAAATAATAACGAAAAAATTACAATAACAATAATGATAATAAAAAAATAACATAACAATAAAAAAAAAATGATAAAAATAATAATAATAATAATAATAATAAAAATATAAAAATAATAAAAAAAAAAATAATTTTTAAAAAATTTAATAGAAATAGCTATATTATTTTTACTGTCTTTGGGTTGTTGTTATTATCTTTTTTTTTTATCTTTACAAAAATAATTATTTTTTTATATATAATTAAATCTTATCAAATCATCTTTATTATTATATACCCTTTTCTTATTGCCCATTATTGTTTTTCATTACAGGGGGTTATTATCATTATTTTTTTTATCCCCTTTTTTATCTTTTATTAGTATTATCATTATTATTGTTTTTAATTTTTTTTGTATTATCATTATTGTTATCATTATATTCTACTATTGCTATTATTATTATCATTATTGATATTAGTTTTTGTCAGTAGTATCAGATTATTATCTTTGTCATCACCATCGTGCTTTTTTTTCATTGTTATTATTGTTGCAAATATCATTGTTATTATAATTATCTTTATTATTATATATATTATCATTTATATTCTTATAGTTATCCCTGTTACTAGCATTTAAAATAATTTACAATAAGTTAATAAAAATTTAATTATTTTTAAATTATTTTTATTATTTTAACAAAAATGATAATTAGGAGAATATAAATAACAATAATAATAATAGTAATAATAATAATGATAATAAAAATAACAATAATAGTAATGAATAATAATTTAAAAATAATGATAATTATTATAATAATAAGAAGAAGAAGATGAAGAATGATAATAATAGTAATGATAATAAGAATAGTAAATACAATGATAATTATAATGTTAATAATAATGATAATGATAATGATAAGAAGAAAATTAATGTGAGCAATACAAAATGCTAGTAAAAAAGAGGATTGCTTTTTTTTTTTTTTTTTTATCTTTAAATAAATTGTCATCATCATCATTATAATTATTATTATTATTATTATTATTATTATTATTATTATCATTATTATTATTATTATTATTATTATTATTATGGTGATAATTATTTTCATTATTTTTATTATTGTTATTATGATTAGATTATTATTTTTCTTTATTAATATCATTATCATTCTTATTGTTATTATTAATCTTATCATTTTTATTGCTATGATTATCATTGTTATTATTATTATCATGTTTCTTTTATCATTATCATGTTACTATTATTACTTTTATTAGTAGTATTATCATCATTATCACGTAGTTTCAACAATAATAATAACAATAATAATAATAATAATAATGATAATAATAATGATAATAATGATAACAGTAATAATAATAATAATAATAATGATAATAATAATAATAATAATAATAATAATGATAATAATAATAATAATAATAATAATAATAAAAATAATAATAATTGCAATAATAACAATGCAATAATAATAATAATAATAATAATAGTAATAATAATGATAATGGCAGTGATAATGATAATCATCATCATAATAAAAATAATAATAATAATAATAATAATAATAATAATGATAATATTAATAACAAAGTTAACAATAGCTATAAGAATGATATAAAAAATAGTAATAATAATAAGAACAATAATGATAATAAGGATAAGAACAACAATGAAGAAGTTAATAACAATAATGAAAATGAAAATAATAATAATAATAATAATAATAATAATAATAATAATAATAATAATAATAATAATAATGATAATAATGATTATAATAATAATAATATTTATTAATAATAATGATAATAATGATTATAATATTACCAATAATAATAATAATAATAATAATAATAATAATAATAATAATAATAATAA
>NC_051427.1:27180488-27185488 GCF_015228065.2 Penaeus monodon | reverse complement strand
TAATAATAAAATAATAAAAAAAAAAAAAAAATAATAATAATAATAATATAATAATATAATTATTATTATTATTATTATCATTATTATTATAATAATAATGATGATGAAATAATAATAATAATAATACTGATCATATTGATAATAATATCAAAGATAATAATAATAATGATAACAATAACACTAATGAAATACTACTACTACTACTACTAACTAATAATAATAATAATAATAATGATCATAATGAGTGACCGCCCGAGGCTTAATCTCATGCGAGCTATCCGTGTAGGCGCTTGGAACATCCGGTTCTTGCGGCAGGATGAGCGGTTACCTCTGCTATCGAGGGAACTGAAGTGGTCGGGAGTTGAGGTGGCTGCTCTCGCAAAGGTGAGAAGACCTGGTAGCGGCACGATGAGTATGGGTGGGTACACCTACTACTTTTCGGGCTGCAGCGATGGTCATCATCTCCATAGTCTTAGTCTAGCCATAGTCATCTCCAGCAGACTTTAGCCCTCGGTAGTTGAGGTAACACCGGTTGGTGAGCGTATTATGGCATTGAGACTGAAGCATGCTTTTGGCTTCATGTCTCTTATTGCTGTATACGCTCCTACTGATGTTTGCAAACTCGATGTGAAAGAGGCGTTCTACGCCAAACTCTCATCCGTGGCAGACAATTGCCCCTAGTGAGATATTTGCATTGTCCTGGGTGACTTCGATGCGGTATCAGGCTGTGATCGAGCTGGCTATGAGATGTCTGTCGGCCCCCATGGCTCGGGAGCTGACCTCAGCAGCGAGAACAGCCTCCTTCTCCGGGACTTTGCTAGGTCCCAGAGAATGAGGATCTCTGGCTCCTGGTACCAGCGCTCCAACCCGCATCGCTGGACTTGGCACAGCTGATACGGGTAAGTGGCCAAGGAGATCGACCACATTCTTGTTAGCACACGATGGAGGATCCTCAGAACTGTAGAGTTTACCAGAGTGCCGAGTTCTGTGGCACTGACCATAGGCTGGTTGTGGCTACCCTGCGGGTCCACTTCAAAACTCCCCATCCCTCCAGTGACCACTCTAAGGTGTTTCACTTGGACAGACGGAGGGAGAGGGAGCGTGCCCGTAGGTTCACCATGCAGTCTCTGATCGATTCACAGAACTCGATAACCTGACGGATCCAGTTGCTCTTTGGGAGTTCTTCAAGCGCGAAACACTTGAAGTAGAGCAGGAGTCCATTGGTGTACAGGCCACTAAAGCATGTTGCATGACTCGGTTGAATGGCAATCAGGTCTTGCATCGCTCCTTGGTGCGTATGGCTTGGACACTGCTGTGACGGGACAAGGAACAGTTCATCAGGAATCTTGCTCAGGAGGTTGAAGGCCATTTCTTGGTAAAGGACCTTCGCCCTACCTATCAAGCCCTGAGAAAGCTGAACTCTAAGCCCTCCTCACAGATGACTGCAGTCCGATCAGTGGATGGATAGGTCATCTCAGATCATGTTGGGGTTCGTGAACGTTGGACTGAGTATTTTGGGCAGTTGTACCAGGTAGACCCTCCAACAGTTAGCTTGGATGCAAGTGATATCACAATACCTGTGATACCCACCCATCAGTGAGAAACCTCCTACCCTAATGGATGTTAAGATGGCGATATCCAAGCTGAAGTGTGATATCCCTGTTGAATTTCCAAAAGCTGGGGGTGAATCTATGGCTCGGGGCTTGCATGCAGTCCTGACTGCTATTTGGCAGTCTGGTACCATTCCCCCTCACCTGTTGAGGGGCGTGGCCATCCCTCTCTGGAAGGGGAAAGGAGATCGTTGGGATTGTAGCAACTACCGTGGCATTACACTGCTCAGAATACTAGGCAAAGTTCTCGCCTGCATTCATCTGAAACGGATCCGAGACCACCTACTGAGGCACCAGAGACTGGAGCAGTCTGGATTCACTTCTGGCAAGTCCACAATAGACCGAATACTAGCGCTTCAAATGACTGTGGAACGTCGTCGTGTGTTTGGTCGTGGGTTGCTTGCAGCCTAAATCGACCTCAATAAGGCGATTAACGTTTGGTGCATCGTGAATCGCTTTGGGAGATCCTGAGGCTCAGGGGAATTCCAACACAGATTATTGGCCAAATAGCAAGCCGGTACTGAAAGTGCTGTAAAGTGTGGTGGGGGTCTGTCGAACTTCTTCCCTGTTAATTCAGGGGTGAGGCAAGGCTCTGCCCTTGCACCAACACATTTCAACACCTACATGAACAGGATAATGGGCAGAGCTACTAGCCAAAGTCAGTGTGGAGCAACACTGGGCAATATCAAGGTCTCAGACCTTGACTTTGCCGATGATGTTGCTATCCTATCTGGGTCCTTGGAGTCACTTGTGGCGGCTCTTGATGCATTTAGCAATGAGGCGAAGCCCCTAGGCCTAGAGGTCACCTGAACCAAGACCAAGATTCAGGACTTTGGGGGCCTGTTAGGGGAACCCGTTCAGTCGATCCATGCTTGCGGTGAGGACGTTGGAGTCACAGAGAGCTTTGTATACCTTGGTAGCGTAGTCCACATCTCTGGGCTGTCAAACCAAGAAGTCAGCGGACGGATCATCAGCATCATCATTTTCATTATTAATGCTATCGTTTTCATTATTGTTATTGGTATCATTTTTGTTATCGTTATCATTATTATTTTTACTATGACTACTATTATTATCATTATCATTATTATCGTTACTATTATTATTGTTGTTGTTGTTGTTGTTGTTGTTGTTGTTGTTGTTATTATTACCATTTTATTGTTGTTATCATCATTATTACTATCATCATTATTATTCATTATTATTGTTTCTATCATTATTATTATTTTTATTGTTATCACTATTACTTCTATTACTATTATTATTGTTGTTGTTGTTGTTGTTGTTGTTGTTGTTGTTGTTGTTGTTATTATTATTGGTAGTATTACTATTATTATTAGTATTATCTTTATTATCAGTATTATCATTATTATTATTATTATTATTATTATCATTATTATCATTATCATTATCATTATCATTATTATTATTATTACTATTATTATTATTATTATCAGTAGTAGTATTGTTATTATTATTGTTGTTATTATTGTTATTATCATTATCATCTTATTATCATCATTCTTATTCTTATTCTTATTTTTATCATTATCATCATCATCATCATCATCATCATCATCATCATCATCATCATCATCATCATCATCATCTTCATTATCATTATTATCATCATTATTATTATCATTATTATTATTATTATTATCAATATTATTATTATTATTATTATTATCATTATCATTATTATATAAATTATTATTATTATTATTGTATAAATTATTACTATCATTATCAATAATAATATTATTATTATTATTATTATCATCATTATTACTAACATCACTATTATTTCAATCATCACTATTATTATTACTACTACAATTAACTATTATTATTATCATCGTTATCATCATCATATCTCGTCAGACCAGACTGAGAGCCATGATTTGTCGTTTTTGGTGACATGTATGATTAAGGGCAGTGTTTTTCTTATGCGGTCCAGGTCTTGCTGGGGTTCTCCACAACTGCAACTACTGTCCGTTTTTAGGCCCCACTCATCATATTTTTTTCCAGTTTTACATACCCCAGTGCGTACCATGTTTAGTGCACATCATTCTTTCCTGTTAATTTGTATCCTTTCACTATTTTTTCTTTTGTGTGTTGTATTCTGATGATTGGTTCTGATTAAGCTTTAGAGGTATTTCTGAGGATCTTTTCGGAAGTGATTTAAGGCGTGTGGGAACTTCAGTGTGATAGTGCAAGGCGTGTCTGAAGTCTGTTGTTTGGTCTATTTAGCTCTAGCTAGTGCTTCACTTGGTATTGCTGGGGGTGTTATACCAGCTAGCCTCTGTAGGCTATTGATAGATGGTGTTAGGGTGCCTTTGATGATTCTACAGGCCTCATTCAGTTCAGCATCTATCTTGTGGGCGTAGCAGGATCGGCCCCACACGGGAGCACAGTACTCTACTACTCCACAGAGCTGCGGAGTAGCGGAGGGAGAGGGCAGTTGATCCTAAGGTTTGTGGGGTTACTCCCTCACTCCTCCTAGTTACACCTAGCTAGGTCGGTGTTATGCTGTCTCCTTTTACCATCCATTTCTATGTAGACACGTTTGTTTCTAAGGAGACTTGCTACAGTTGGAGCATGTTTTTTTTTAACCATTTGTGGTATTTTTAAGAGGAGGCCTCTGTGTCGTTAGCTGCTGTAAGATCTGCGAAAACGATTTGTTTCATTGCCGTCTTCTATGAATTGGGTAAGGTTCAGTACCTGGTCACAACAGGAGCGACCAGACCTGAAACCTGCTTGGTCTGGTGTAAGGTGGCAATCTATATTTGCTGATATACGGTTGAAGATAAGTCTCATATAATTTGTATGTCAAGCATAGAAGGGTTATTATACGGTATTTTTTGGGAGTTATGGTCCATTTTATTATTATTATCTTTATCATTATTATTGTCATTATCATCATCGTCATCCTCATCATTATTAGTATCAGTGGTTTTATTTTCATTGACAATATCATTATCGTTATTTTCATTATTATCACTACCACAGTCATATCTTCATTATTATGATCACTCTCATGTCAACACTGTCGTCATAATTATAAGTTTGATAAAATAGTAAAACGTTTGTATAGATAGGCCCTAGACGTGTCTGTAGGTAATAGAAAAATTGAATGCGGTTGTGGTCCCCGCCTGTACTATCTGTAGGAATAGATATAATTAGAGGTTGTGTCCAGCTTATATACATCGGAACTACTGCACTATATGCTGTTGCAGAGTTAGAACAATAAAATGATATATTCTCTCTCCTCTATCTCTCTTTCCTCAGTTATCCACTCTCTCTCTCTATCTATATATCTATCTCTCTCTCTCTCTTCTCTCTCTCTCTCTCTCTCTCTCTCTCTCTCTTCTATCTTCTCTCTCTCTT
>NC_051427.1:27175488-27177988 GCF_015228065.2 Penaeus monodon | reverse complement strand
CGTGTTTTCTTTGTCCTTTTCCTTTGCATATATTTTTCTCATATTTCTTATATATCCTTTTCCATCTGCTCTTATAATTCCTCCTTTTTATGTTATTATTTTCTCTCTCCACTTTTTCTTTCCTCTCTTGATATCTTATCCCCTTTACTTTTCCTATTTATTCCCTTCTTCCCTCTTTCTCTCATCTTCCATTTCCCCTTTTTATAAACAAATCGTGTCTGATCACCTTTCGTGTCGGATCATAAACTCTGCAATCAGCATTGGACACGGAAAAAGTGGAATTTAAACAAGGATGTGATTCAATCGTCCATTAATCCGGAGTCATCAAGAGCTGTACTTTGATGTCAAAAAGGCACACTGGCGAACGCTTAGAGTAGATTGTTAGGAGCTGAGCGAAAGTTACGGACATAAAGAAAAACGGCGGCAAAACAGAACGGCAAGATAACATTTCTTCG
Source organism: Penaeus monodon (assembly GCF_015228065.2). Lineage (NCBI taxonomy): Eukaryota > Metazoa > Arthropoda > Malacostraca > Decapoda > Penaeidae > Penaeus > Penaeus monodon. The sequence goes on along the minus strand of NC_051427.1, from coordinate 27,177,533 downwards.
CTCGACTCTCATTTTTCTTCGCGCTTATGACATTATCTGACTAAGTATAACAATTGACTATCTGTTAATTACGACTCAACATAATGACCGTCATTATGTTATCTCGAGTACCATAAAAACCCGTACCTAAAGAGTCAAGATAAATTTCTTTAGTAATTAGCCATTTGTACAATTCAGAGACATGTACTCTGTATGGCAGGGGGAGGGGCAGGGGAGGGGGAGCCCCCTTGTCGGAAAGGCGAGCAAATACCAACCTTCTCACCTATACTGCGTAAGGTCTATAATCCCGTAGACCTCGAGGGGAACAAAGCACTTAATAGCAGGCACGGTAGATTGCGAGTTTCGGCTGCGGTGATGACGCTAATAAAATGATACAATGGGAAATTAAAACAATAAAAGTTAGGGAGCTCGTCCATCAAGGAGTAAAGAGGCGGTTACACTTGGGGTGACCCCCCCCCCCTTCTTCTCTCCTCCTTTCCCCTCCTCTCCTCTCCCCTCCCCTCCTCTCCTCTCCTCTCTTCTCCCCTCTCCTTTCCTCCCCTCCTCTCCTCTCCTCTCCCATTCCCTCCCCTCCCCTCTCCTCCCTTCCTCTCCCCTCACCTCCCTCTGGGGAACAGCACAGCGCTGCAGGAGACAAGCACCCCCCCCTGCCCTCTGCCCCCCGTTGCTCTGCAATCCCTCAGCAGACACCTTAGCAGCGCCATCTCCTGCAGACTCTCGGCTGCCGTTTATTTGTTTTATTTCATCTCATCTTATTTTGTTTGTGTCATCATCATAGTGATATTGTCATTCGTGTTTGCTATCATTATTATCATCTTTATTTTTCATGTTATTATTATTATCATTATTGGCATCATTATCATCATTGTTGTCATTATCACTATTATTAGCATTAGCATTACTTGCTTAATGTATCATTTTTTTTCTTTTTCGGAAAACAAATATCTTTGATTCAATAAAAAGTCCCAACAGTTCCTTATTATATTCTATATTATATTATATATTATATTCCTTATTATATTATAATGTACTTTTAAAAGAAAATAAAAAGACATATTCTTTGCTTGTTTGTTTTACTACTACATTTTTGGTTTAGGAAGTTACAATTCGCAAATATTGCTATGATGTCAAAATAGCTTTGATTATTCTAGATTTAAAAGGAAAAGAAGATTTGATTTTGAGAAGGTAAATGTATTTGAATTTTCTCTATCCATGTCTTCGTCTCGTTGGCGGAAGGGACGGAGTTCATTCCCAACGACCCGAAAATCAGAGTAACTCAAACACTTCGTCTTCAGCTGTCTAATGAGGTCTTGTGTCTTACGGAAGCTCATTATAATCTGTGGCTCCTTTTATTACCCATTTATTACCCACTCCCCCTTCTTCCTCCTTCTAAGGCTCTTCTCTTCTGCTTCCTCTTCCTCTCTTTTGACACCCATCATCAAATTTTGTCTTTCTTTGGATCTCGCTCTGGCTGTCAGTTTATTTGTCTGTATTTATGTATGTGTGTGTGCTTGTCTGTCTGTCTGTCTTTCTGTTTCTCCTTCTCTCTCTTTCTCTCTCTTTATCTTTCGCTCTCTCTCTCTCTCTCTCTCTCTCTCTCTCTCTCTCTCTCTCTCTCTCTCTCTCTCTCTCTCTCTCTCTCTCTCTCTCTCTCTCTCTCTCTCTCTCTCTCTCTCTCTCTCTCTCTCTCTTCTTGATATAGTCCCTTTATTTTAGATAAATAATGCATAAATAATAATAATCGTTTTTTTTACTTATACTCAGAAATTCTCCAAACCTACACTAAACTTTAACTCACCCAACCCCCCTCCAACGTCTCTACAGAAGCACTTTTTTCGTCTTTTTTTGTCACTTCGATAATGGCCTCCACACGATACGTTTCCTCGACCAAAGTTAATTTGTCGAGGGGGCCTATAAAGCCATAAAATTAATACCCGTGTCACGACCTCCGAACCAGGCCTCTCCGCCTCCTTCGTGTAAACCGCTTGCGTGTGTGTGTGTGTGTGTGTGTGTGTGTGTGTGTGTGTGTGTGTGTGTGTGTGTGT
>NC_051427.1:27150488-27155488 GCF_015228065.2 Penaeus monodon | reverse complement strand
ATTATTATATATATATATAATATATTATATATATATAATATGTATATATATATAATAATATATTTTATATAATAAATTTTATATATATAAAGGTATAGATATAGATATTTTATAGTTTATGGGGTTTTGCTGTGGCAGATAGATAGTAGATAGAATAGATAGAAGGTAGTAAATAGATGGGGTAGATAGATAAACATAGAAAAAAGTTTACTGGGACGGGATAGATAGTTGTATTTGTTACGCACGCACACCCAAACACCAACACACACACAAACACACACACCCACACACACACCCCACACACACCACACCCCCCATTTTTAATAAAATAAATATAATATAGTTTTAATAAATATAATATATAAAATGTTTTATTTTATATATATATATATATATATATATATATATATAAAATTAATATATATTATGTGTGTGTTTGTGGTGTGTGTGTGGTGCCTTTATATATATATATATATATAAAATTATAATATATATATATATATAATATATTTTAAAAATATATAAATATAAAATTATATATTATGTATATATATAAAATATATAATTATATATAGATAAAATATATATAATGTTGTATGGTAATATTATCCACACATTTTTTCTATACAATGTGTGGGTGTGCGAAAGTTTTTAAACAAGTTTTGTTTGTGTGTTCCATTTGAAATGACTCTTTTTTATCATGGGAAAGATTCCACGTTTTTGATAGCTGATTTTTTTTCGAAAGGGGTTTGGCATCCCCTTTTAGTAGAAAACTGTGTCACGGCCCCATAATGTTGAAGATGCTGGGTTTAATGCCGTCCCCTAAAGTTGGGCCCAAAAAAAAAAAAACGCCATTTTTTGACCCAAATGCCCGCCAGTAATTAAGATAAAAACTAACCAAAACCGGGGCCCAAAGTACTAAATCTCTGTGAATGCGGGAATAAAACTCGGGGGGGGGGGGGGGGGGGTTTGTTTTTTTTTTGTTGAGTCTTCTTTGGGAATTTTGTGTGGGTTTTGGGGGCCCTGTTTTTTTTTTTTGGGGGTGTATATTAGTTTAGTCTTTTAGTTGTGGTGTTATGTAACCCATGGTTTGTGCAAAAGTGAATATGAGTGAGTGGGTTTTTTTTTACGTACTCAAAAAAGCACGCGTAAAAATTTCATGGTTTACAATTTTCTTGGGCTGCAATCAAGTTTTTGGATCAGCAAAAACCAAAAAACCCAGGCCCCGCTGGGAAAAATAGTTGAATGCTCTGGCAAAAATGTGAAAAGAAAAATTTTCAGTTACCAAATGCACACATTATTTTCAGGGTTTAAGAAAAAAAAAGTTTACGCCCGCTGGCAAACAAGAAAAAGGGGGGTGCGTGGGGCCCTCGCCCAGGGGGGGGGGGGGGGGAAAAAATTTGATGGGGGAGGGAAGGGGGAGGTTGGGAAAGGGGGGGGGGGGTCGAGAAATAGAGGCCCAGGGAAGGAGGGTGGGAAAGGGGGGGGGGGGTTTGAGGAAAAAAAATGGGCGAAAGGGAAGGGGAGGTTGGGGGAAAGGGGGGGGGGGGGTGAGAAAAAAGATGGGCGAGGGAAGGAAAAGGTTGGGAAAGGGGAGGGGGTCGAGAAATAGATGGGGGAGGGAAAGGAAAGGGGGGGAAAGGGGGGGGTGGGGAGGAAAAAAGAGAGAAAAGGGGTTAAAAAAAATTATTACCTCCACAACCAAAAAAGTAAATAAATTAAAAAAAATAAATAAAAAAGATAAACAGATAAATAGACAGGAGGGGAGGAAAAATAGATAAAAAGGGAAGGGCAGATAGGCCCGATGAAAAAAAGATAGAAAAATAAAGAGAGAAAACAACAGAAAAGATGGCAGACAGACGTTTTGACGGGAGATTAATAAATGAATAAACGAATTGATAAATCATCGTTTAAAAAATTTGTGAAAAAAAAAAAATCAATCTAAACAAATGAACTAAATCTTAAAACGAGCAGCCCGGGGAGGGCGCGGGAGGCGGCAGGAGAGCAAAAGAAAGGGGGGACGAAGGCGGCGCCCAGAAGGGGGGGCAGGAGAACAGTGAAGGGGCCCAAAGGGGGGCGAGCGAGGCGAGGCGGACAGGGAGAGAAAAGAAGGGGCGCGGGAGGCGGGGCGAAAGGGGAGCGGGGAAGGGAAAGGGAAATAAAGGGGAGAAAAAGAAGGGGGGCGGGGAGGCAGCGAGGCGAGCGGCGAAGAAGGCGGACAGGAGGAAACGAAGGGGGGGGGGAGGCGAGTGCGGCGAGCGAGGAGAGCGGCGGGAAAAAGGGGGACAAGGGAGAAACGAAGGGGCGCGGGAGGCGAGCGAGGGGGAGCGGCGAAAAGGCGGACCCGGAAAAGAAAAAGAAGGGGAAAGGGAAGGGGGAGTGCGGCGAGCGGCCCAAAAAGGCGGGGGGCTGGGACGGGGTGGGCCGGGGGGGGGACGACTCCCCCGCCAAACTTCGGCGTCCATCAGCGCGATCTCGTCATCCCCGGTGGACTTAGCGAAGGGGGAAAGGAAGGGGGGGTCAAGGGGTTGCCGTTTTATCCCTTTTTTTAATTTTTATTAAATTTTCCTGTATTTTAAATTTTCATTTTTTTACTGGTCCCTTAAAATATTTTTGGGTTTTTATCTTGGGTTTTAAAGAAAGTAGGAAAAGGGGGTGGGAGGGGCAGGGGAGGGGCAGGGGAGGGGCAGGGGAGGGGCAGGGGAGGGGCAGGGGAGTGGAGCGAATTGTACGACCTTCCCCCAAAAAAGTTTTTTTATGCGAAGGGATATAAACGAATAAAGTCTTTAATAAGAAAAAGTTTAAAAATTTTATTTTACACTCCCCGGGACCTTTTTTTATTGCTGTAAATCTATCTATAAAAAAATAGAAATATATAACATATGTTACATATTTTATATTATATTAAAATTTTATTTTATATATATATATATAAAGAGAGAGAGAGAGAGAGGAAGAGAGAGAGGGATGAGGAGAGAAGAGAGGAGAGAGAAGGGGAGAGAGAGAGAAGAGAAAAAAGGCCCCCTAAACCGAAGGGGAAGCTGCACCTCCACCCCCTCCCCTTCCCCCCTGGGGGGGGGGGGGTCGAGGGGTAAGGCATTACCGCCAGGTAAGCGAAGCCCCCCCCCCGGAGCCAAGAAAGGGCCCCTAAAATAAGCCCCGTCCCCATTTGGGGCGCCGAGCGGGAGGTAGCCGCTCTGCCGCATAATCAATTCACCAGAAGCTTGCGGAATAAAATGAGATTAAATCGTTCATCAGCAGGGAAAAAGGCCACCTCCTCTTCCTTTTTTTCCAAACCCTTTTTTTCTCTTTCCCCCGCCAAACCCCCTCCTAAGTTTTTTTTTTTCCTTTTTTTTTGGGTTCTCGCCCCTTTTTATGTATTTTTTCCCATATGAGTCCCCCCCCCCCCCCCCCGTGCCCTCTGTCTCCTTTTGTTTTTTGGTCTATACATGATACTTCCAATTCGTATATGTAAAACTATTTTGTATCTCATTTTTCTATATATTTTTTTATATTTAAAATGGGCTATCTACCTATCTATCTTTCCATTAGTTATCCACTGACGGTTTTGTCAAAAGACAGTATTCTGCGATTTTTTTCTGTAGAATGAATAATTTACAATCTACAATCTATGTATTTATATCTAGGGTTGGGTTATATCCCTTCGTTTTTTTCAAACCCTTTCCCTTTTTTTTTTTCTCTGTTTCCCTTTATTTTATTTCCTTTTTTTTTGCCTTTTTTTTCCCCTTTTTTTCCTGTTTTTTATTTTTTATTGGGTTTCTTCCTTTTTAGTTTTTTTGGGGATTATTTTCCTAAAAAAAATTTTTTTCTTTATGGTTTTTTTGGGTTTTCCCTTTTTTTCCTTCCCCCCTTTATTCTATTCTCTTTTTATTTTCGATTTTCATGAAAGAGGAAAAAAAGGGAAAAAGGGGGGGGAGGAGGAAAGAGAAGGGCAAAAACGGAAGAGAGGAAAAAAAAGGTGAGGCCCGATCAATTTAAAGGGAAAAAGGGGGAAAAAAGATGGGAGAAAAAAAGAGAGAGGGGAAAGAAAAGAAAGGCTGAGAGAGAGACAGAGAGGGGAGAGAGACAGAGAGAGAGAGAAGGGGGGGGTTTAAAGAAAAGAAAGAGAAAGAGAGAGAGGAGAGAAGGGGAGAGAGGGAGAGAGAGAGAGAGGAAAAGAGAGAGGGGAGAGGAGAGAGGGGAAAAGAGGGGAGAGAGAGAGAGGAAAGGGGGGGGAAAAGCTAGGCTAGATATATATAGAGAGAGGCGGGGAGGGGGAAAATAATAGAAGATAGATTTGAAAAAGGGGGGAGAGAAGAAAGAGGGGAGAGAGAGGAGAGGCGATGAGAGAGGAGAAGAGAAGGGGACGGAGAGAAGAGAGAGAGGGGGAAGAGGGGAGAGGAAAGAGAGAGAGAGAGTTAGAGGGGAACAGAAAGAGAGAGAAAGAGAGAGAGAGAGGAGAGAGAGGAGAGAAGAGAGGAGAGAGAGAGAGAAGAGGAGAGAGAGAGAGAGATAGAGAGAGAGGAGAGAGACGGATGAGAGAGAGAGGAGAGAGAGTAGAGAGAGAGAGAGAGAGAGGAGAGAGAGGGGGGGGGGGGAGAGAGGAGAGAGAGAGAGAGAGAGAGGAGAAGAGAGAGAGAGAGAGAGAGAGAGAGAGAGAGAGAGAGAGAGAGAGAGAGAGAGAGAGAGAGAGAGAGAGAGAGCTAGATAAATAGATAGACAGATAGATAGAAAGAGAGACAGAGAGAGTGGGAAAGGAGATAGATAGATAGAAACAGAGAGACAGAGAGAGATGAGAAAGGGGTACGGTAGATGAATAGGAAAATGAGAGATTGACAGATAGATAGAGAGATAAAGAAAGAGAGATAGAGAGGGAGAGAGAGAAGAGAGAGAGAAGAGAGAGAAAGAAAGAGAGAGAGAGAGAGAGAGAGAGAGAGAAAGAGATAGAGAGAAAGAGATAGAGAGAAAGAGAGGAGCTAGATAGATAGATAGATAGACAG
>NC_051427.1:27127988-27132988 GCF_015228065.2 Penaeus monodon | reverse complement strand
CTCGTCTCTGTCCCGCTCTCTCTGTCCTCGCTTTCTCTGCTCTCCCTCTTCCTCTCTCTCTCTCCTCGTCTCTCTCGTCTCTCTCTCCTTTCGTCTCTCTCTCCTCCTCGTCTCTCTCTCTCTGCTCTGTCTCCCTCTCTCTCTCTCTCTCTCTCTCTCTCTCTCCGCTCCTCTGACTGCTCTCTGCGTCTGGGGGTCTGTCTTCTGTCCTCTCTCTCTCTCTCCCCCGCTGGGGGTGTGGGTCCCCCCCTTTCCTCTCTCTCTCTCTCTCTCTCCTCATCTCTCCTCTCTCTCTCTCTCTCTCTCTCCCTCTCCCGTTCTCTCTCTCTTTCGCTCTTTCTCTCTCTCTCTCTCTCTCTCTCTCTCATCTCTCTCTCTCTCTCTCTCTCTCTCCTCTTTCTCTCTTCTCTCCACCTCTCTCTCTCATCTCCCTCCCTCCCTCTTTCTGTCTTCTGTCTGTCTGTCTGTCTGTCTTCTCTCTCTCTCTCTTCTCTCTCTCTCTCTCTCTCTCTCGTGTGCTGTGTGGTGCAGCGGTAGCGATCTCGTCCAGCCTCTCGCTGACCTGCGTTCAACTCCCTCGCCGCTAGTGGGATGCAACCCCGCCATTCTTGCACACGGGGGTCTTTAGAGCAAATGAAACAGACAGTATGCCTACACAAGAATAAATCCATTGTTAACAAATGGAATCAAACCAACCTTCAGACCTTAACCTCTTTCGCTCTTTCTCTCTCTCGCTCTATTTCTCCCTCCCTCCCTCCTCCCTCCGCCCCTCTCTCTCTCTCTCTCTCTCGCCTCTATCTACGCTATCTCTCTATCTATCTCATCATCTCTCTCACTCTCTCTCTCTTCTCTCATCTCTCCTCATGTGTCTCCACTCCTATCGCTTCTCTCTTCTCTTCCTCTCTCTCGCTCTCTTCCTTCCTCCCTTCCCCCCCATCCTCGCTCTCCTCTCTCTCTCTCCCTTTCTCCTCCTCCCGCCCCCACCTCTCTCTCTCCCTCTCCTCTGCTCTCTCTCTCGCTCTCCTCTCTCTGTTCTCTCTCTCCTCTCTCTCTCTCTCTCTCTCTCTCTTTCTCTCTTTCTTCACATCACTTCCCACTCTCTCTCTCTCTCTTTCTTCCTCTCCCCCCCTCCCTTCCCCCCCCCTCGTCTACTCTCTCTCTCTGCTCCCTTCGCCTTCTCTTCTCTCTGTCATCCTCTCCAAGCTCGTCTCTCTTTCTATCTATCATCTCTTCTCTCTCTCTCGCCATCTTTCTCTCTCTCTCTCTTCTTTCTCTCGTCCCTCTCTCTCTCTCTTTCTTCCTCCCCCCCTCTCTCTCTCCCCCCTCCCTCCCTCCCCTTCCCTGCTTTAATCTTCCATCATCCCTCGCACGCATGTCGGTTTCTTATCTTCCCAATTGCTTTTAGTTTATTAGCTGTTGTTTACATTTTTCCTTTCCGTCTGCCGTAAGGACGAGGTGGGGAGATTTACGTGAGATAAGCTGATAACTGATATATGATAACAGTGATATAAAGTGATCAATTAAACGGTGAACTGATCATTTTTTTGTCGGTTTGTTGCGTGATTTGTTTGGGTTTTTGTTTCATTGCCCCTTTTCTCTCCCTCTTTCGTTATTTTTCTTTTTCTTCTTCTTTTTCTTTTCTTTTTTTGATAGATGTTTTAGCTCGTTGCCCATTCATTTTCATGTTCTCTTTTCTTTTCTTGTATTTTTAATGATATATAGGGTAAGAGGAATATTTTGTCGGCCTTTGATTTATTTTCTGTACTTTACCCTCCCTGGTTGTCTGACTCTCTCTCTCTCTCTCTCTCTCTCTCTCTCTCTCTCTCTCTCTCTCTCTCTCTCTCGCTCTCCTCTCTCATCTCCTCTCTCTCTCCTCTCTCTCTCTCTCTGTTATCTTTCTCTCTCTTCTCTCCTTCTCTCTCTCTCTCTCTCTCTTTCTGCGCTCTTTCAGTCCCTGGTCGCTTCCCTCCTGATTACAGTCTTTGCATCCTGCACAACCCAGCCCCCCCCCCCTCTTTCCCTCTATTCGCAGCCCTTAAAAACAAAAGGCGAAGATGACTTAGCCGTAACTTGGAAAATGATCCTGATGTCTCTCTCTTTTTCTCCGTTGTTCACCTTCGCTCCTACCCACCCACCCACACACACACACAAACACACACCCACACACACCACAACCCACACACAACACACACATGCACACCCACACACACAGTTCACCAACCACACACCACACACACAAACACATACACCCACACACACACACACAACAGACACACACACCACACACACTCACACACACTCCACTACCACACACACACACGCCATTATATATTATAATAACTATATGTATATATAGCTATACTAATATATATACTATATATATCATATATATCTATCTAGACTTTCGCTCCGATGCGAACTATCATATAGATTTAACACTATAAACCCTTTTTTATATCTGGTCAGCCACGACCACTTCCTTGCTCCCGCCTGACAGCCCCAGTGCGCCCTGTGTGGGATCTTTCTTTAAAGCCCTTGTGCCTTTTTCTCCTTTTTATGAACTAGTAGTTTCTTTCATTAAAGTGCTTCCCATTCCATTGTCTTAGTATTTTTATATCTTATCGCATTTTTATGTTTTTTTTTCTTATCTTTTTGGAGCTTATTGGCATTATTATTATCTTTTTATCCCCGCCACTTTATCTGTCTTTATCATTTCTTTCCTTCATCAACAATCATCACAATTATTTCTTTCATTAATCACGATTTACATCTAGTACCACCGTCTCTCCTACCCCTTCTCTCTCCCCCTTCCTACCCCTTTCCCCCCTCCGCCCCCTATCCCCTTCCAAACCCCCCTTCCCCGTCCCCTCCCCCTCCCCCTTTCCCCTTGCCCCTCCAGGCTCCATCCCTCGTTAGAATTTGATTTATCGTCTTGGTGGATAATGGGAGACACTGACGGTGCCGCTGCTGTGTCACGGGAGGGCGGGGGAGAAAAAGGGGTGGGGAGACAGAGACACAGAGAGAGAGAGAGAGAGAGAGGGAGAAAAGAGAGAGTAGAGAGATCGAGAGAGAGAGAGAGAGATAGATAGAGATAGAAGAAGAGAGGAGAGAGAGAGAGAGAGAGAGAAGAAGAGAGGAGAGAGAGAGAGAAGAGAGAGAGAAGAGAGAGAGAGAGAGAGAGATAGAGAAGTAAGACGAGAGAGAGAGGAGAGAGCAGAGAGAGAGAGAAACGAATAAGAGTAGATATAGAGAATGTAAAGAGATAAACATATCACTGCAGATAAACATGAAGATAGAGAGGAAATAGGAAAATGTAAAAAAATAGATAGACAGATGTATAGATAGGTAGAAAGATGATGTTAGATAGGAAACATGAAACAAGTAAAAAGATAGATAGACGGACAGATAGATAGACAGAAAGATAATGATAGAGAGAAAACAGGAAATAAGTAAAAAAAAATTGACAGACAGACAGACAGATAGAGAGATAGAAAGACAGAGGGTAATACAAAAACGATAATGATTAACCAACTTAGATTAATCTATACCTTTGAAGAGAAAAAAGACATTTCGGTCAGTCTGTGTTGCCATCATCAGTTGTTTCCTCTCTATAATCTACATTTTTGTTTCCCTATTTTATGTAGCGAACTTTTCTCATCATTCTCATTTGCTTTATACATTATTTTTAGTACAACCCATTAACAGCGTCGGAGTCCTTGATTTCAGCCTCTTACTCTTCCCCCCCCCCTCCACCACACCGGCCCCACCCCCTGCTCCTAACAAGGTGCTGAGCGCCCCCGGGATCGTGCCTCTGTGTCCGAAAACTGCCTTTTGCTTCTATAGCCCTTTAAATTTAACACTCGATTAACTCACAAAAGTCTCTTCCAGATAAAGATGATAAAAACGATGATGGGGCTTTTGTCTTTTCTTGAGGGAAACTATGTTTTTTCTTTTTTTTCTTTTCGCTTTTTGTTCTCTCTCTCTCTCTCTCTCTCTCTCTCTCTCTCTCCTCTCTCTTTCTCTTTCTCTCTCTCTCGCTATCTCTCTCTCATCTCTCTCTTTCCTCTCTCTCTCTTCTCTCTCTCTCTCTCTCTCTCGCTCTCTCTCGGTCTCCTCTCCTCTCGTCTCATCTCTCCTCTCCTCTCCTCACATCTCTCTCTCCTCACATCTCTCTCTCTCTCTCTCTTGCTCTTTTCTTCATCTCTCTTCTGTCCCTCTCACGCTTCTACCCCCCCTCCTCTCTCTCTTCTCTCTCTCTCTCTTTCTCTCTCTCTCTCGTCTCTTCTCTTCTTCCCCCCCCCCTCTCTCTCTCTCTCTACCTCTCTCTCTCTCTCTCTCGCTCTCATCTCTGTCTACGCTCTCTCTCTCGCTCTCTCTCATCTCCCTCTCCTCCTCTCTCTCTCATCTCTCTCTCTCTTCTCTCTTCTCGTTCTCTCTCTCTCTTCTCTCATCTCCTCTCTCTCTCTCTTCTCTCTCTCCTCTCGGTCTCTCTCTTTCCTCTCTCTCTCCTTTCTCTCTTCTCTCTCTCTCTCTCTCTCTCTCCTCTCTCTCTTTCTCTCGTCTCCTCTGTATCGTTCGCTTCCCCCCTCCTCTCTCTCTCTCTCTCCTTTCTCTCCCCCCCCCTCTTTCTCGCTGTCGCTCTCGCATCTTTCCCCCCCTCCTCTCCTCTCTCTCTCTCTCTCTCGTCTCTCTCTCTCTCTCTTCTCTCTGTCTGTCCTGATGTCTAGACCCGCACCCCTCTCTCTCTCTTTCTCCTCTCTCTCTCTCTCTCTCTCGCACCTCCCCCCCACCTCTCTCTCGATCTTCTCTCTCTCTGTCTCTCTCTCTTTCCCCCCCACCCCTCTCGCTCTCTCTCTCTCTCCCGCGCCTCTTCTCTCGCGCTCTCATCGCGCGCGCTCTCTCACCGCCCCCTCGCGCTCGCTCTCTTTCCTCTCTCTCGCTCTCATCTGCTCTCGCTCCTCTTTCGCGCTCTCTTCTCTCTCGCTCTCGCGCGCGCTCGT
>NC_051427.1:27121786-27122888 GCF_015228065.2 Penaeus monodon | reverse complement strand
CTCCCTCCCCCTCTCTCTCTCTTCTCTTCTCTCTCTCCTCCCCCCCCTCTCTCTTTTTCCCTTTCCCTCTTTTTCCTCTCTCTCTCCTCCCCTTCTTCTTCTCTCTTCCCCCTCCCCCTCCTCTCTCTCTCTACTCTCTCTGCTCCTCTCCTCTCTCGTCTCTCTCCTCTCTCTCTCTCTCTCTTCTTCCCCCCTTCCCTCCATCTCTCTCTCTCTCTCTCTCTTTCTCTCTCTCTCTCTCTCTCTCTCTCTCTCTCTCTCTCTCTCTCTCTCTCTCTCTCTCTCTCTCTCTCTCTCTGTATGTGTGTGTGGTGCAGCGGTAGCGATTTCGTCGAGCAATCTTGCTGACCTGCGTTCAAATCCCTCGCCGCCAGTGGATGGTAACCCCGGCCACAGGGGGTCATTTAGAAGCAAAATGAAACAGACAGAATGTCACACCAAGAATATCCATTGTAACAAATGGAATCAAACCAAACATTTAACATTTAACCTCTCTCTCTCTCTCTCTCTCTCTCTCTCTCTCTCTCTCTCTCTCTCTCTCTCTTTTCTTTCTTTCTCTCTCTCTCTCTCTCTCTCTCTCTCTCTCTCTCTCTCTCTTTCTCTGTCTCTGTCTCTGTCTCTCTCTGTCTCTCTCTGAGCCTTTCTCTCTTTCTCTCTCTCTTTCTCTCTCTCTTTCTCTCTCTCTTTGTTTCTGCCAATCTCTTTTTCCTTTTCCTTATTCATCTGCCTCACCTCTTGTTCATCTCTTCCGTCTTGCCCTTCTCTTTCCTCCTCCCCGCCCTTCCCTTTTCTTCCTCTTTCATGAAAATCGCAAATAGAAAGAGAGATAGAATGAGAGGGAGAGGAAAACAAGGAGAGAGAATCAAAGAGACATCAAGAATAAATGTAGTGAGAGAAATAATACACAAACCTAAAAAGGAAGAAAGCACAATCAAAATATAAAACAGGAAAAGAAAGGGAAAAAAAGGCAAATAAAAGGCAATAAAATAAAGGAACAGAGAAAAGATAAAAAAGGAAGGTGAAAACACGAAATGGATATGAACAGATCGATAGATATAAATATATAGATTGTAGATTGTCATATATTCATTCATACAGAAAA
>NC_051427.1:27074719-27079719 GCF_015228065.2 Penaeus monodon | reverse complement strand
TATGAGTTAACGATAGCCAGTAGGAAAATTATGAGTTGGCGATATGCACTAACAAAATCCGGTTTACAGTAATAAGATCCGCATTTCATACGAGCGTTCGGCTAAGGACCGACTGCGTGATCCGGGCATTTTTATAGCGTGTGGATCTATAATGCAAAACGTCGCAGTTCCTTTTGCCTGGAAATGCTTGTTTCATATATTTTCCATGTGACAAGGCTGCAGTGCCATGAGCTTTCTTAAATGATGAATTAATGTACGTGTGATGATTAAAGAATTATTCAAAGAATTATTTCAAAAGAGGAAAAATGCATGGAAGGATATGGAACTGTGCGATTATATCATTTAACGTGAATCTTGCTATTTATTCTTGCATTAATGAAGAATGAGCATTCTCCAGCACGAACTGTTTGATTTCATGCTACAGAAATGCGCCCACTGTACACGAACGGCAGCTTTACACATCGTTATATTAGAGAGTAATGAAATTCTTGCACGAAAGGCGACTCGGCGAAGGAAGGATAAATGCTACAACGCAAGTGACAGAAGTGCTATTGCTGCTTAAACTGTCACTGATGGAAATTATGATGATGATTATAGAGACAAAAATAATAAATCATTATTGTGATGGTAATGATAATCTTAATAATTCTAATAATAATGTTGATGATAACTATAATGATAATAACACTAGCGATAATGATAATGATAATAACAATGATGATGATGATAATGATAACAGTGATAATAAAAAAGAGGGTAACTTGATTATTTCTATTATTATCATTATGATTATCGCCTTTAATATTACTAGTGATAATAATAATGATAATGGTAATAATAACAATGATAACAATGATGATAATATTGTCAATGATAATGATAATGATGATGATGGTGATGATGATGATGATGATAATGATAATAATAATAATAATAATAATAATAATGATACATAATAATAATCATAATAGTGACATTTATAATAATGATGATAAGGGAAACAATAATAATGATGATAATAATACTCGTAGTGATATAATAAATGATAATGATCAAGTAAATGATGGTGGTGTTATTGATGATAATGATGATGATAATGATAACAGCATTGAATAAATGACAGAGGTAATTAACAACAAAACAATAATAACAATAATAAGAGTAATAACAATAAGGCAGCCAGGCAATCGACCTCATCCGGGCAAAAACGCCTTCCCGTGCAGTGTCGGACACCCGTGCAAATAAACAACGTACCAGCACACGGAAGAAAATGTAATTATGTTAATTAAAGTTCTGAGATGGTTTTATTAACGTCTTAATGAAGCGCGAGTATGACACACGGAGACCAAAAGGGGAGGTGGTGATGTGGGTGGGAGGAGAAGGGGGCGAAAGGAAGGAAGCAGTGAAGGGAGTAGACAAATATCCGTTATGAAGTTGATTTCAGGAATAGATTGTTTCGTCTTTCTTTCTTTCTTCTTCATCAATTTCTCCTCCTCCTCCTCCTTCTTCGTTTTCCAATCTTCACCGTCTTTTTCTTCTTCTCTTCTTTCTTTTTTCTTCTTTTTCTTTTTTATTCTTCTAATTCTCCTTCCTCTCTTTCCTTCTCGCCTTCTGCTCGGTGCCGCATGTTCTGTGTGCAGTGACTGTCCGTGTTGTTAATGATAAGCGCATAGGGTCGTTGGATTACGGAATTATTCAGTCTGAAGAACATTTGCGGTGACTTTTCGTGGGAATGCGTCTTTTCTTTCGTTATTTCGCCAGGATCGAATATAGTGTTACAGTTGGCTAAAGATATTAATTTTTTTTTTCTATTCTTTTCTCTGTAACGATCTAATATTTTGATTTTGATGTCATTTGTCTCTCCGTTTTCTTCATTTTTTCCCCTTATCTTCGAACTTTCTTCCCGTCCCCCGTCTCCCGGCCGCGAACACCGGACTCGTTTACATAGGAATGTTCCAGAGTGCTCTAACTACTTACTGGCTTGAGGCTAGAGGGTTAAGGAGGGGGAGGGGACCACGGGGGGAGGGGAGGGTCCCTTAGGTGCACGCTGGGGCAGATAAGGTCATAATAAGCCCTTCTTAAGGCCATTTACAAAGGCTATTAGCATCTACAAGTGTGCCATCGAGGAAATTTGTTGGGGACTTAATACCCATTATTAGGGCTTGCTTCTGGACTGTCCCTGCGTGCCCATGGCCCCTCCTGCCCATGACGCGTCCAAGGGGCAGGTCGGCGCCTTCCCTTTCATGCCCGGCGAGGAGGCAGGAGGAGGGTGGGGGAAGGGAAAGGAAGAGGGAGGAGAATGAGAGAGGATTTATGGTTAAGCGTTTCTTTGTTTCTTTTTCTTTTTCGTTCTCTTCTCTTCTTTTTTCTTCTTCACTCCTTGATTCTCATTTTCAGGTCCTCATTCTTAACTGTTTTTTTTTACGCTACCCCCCTCTTATTATTATTGTTATTATTATCTTTTTGTCTGTGTGTCTGTCTGGCTGCCCCCCCCCCCACCCTCTCTCTCTTTCACACCCTCTCTCTCTCTCTCTCTCTCTCTCTCTCTCTCTCTCTCTCTCTCTCTCTCTCTCTCTCTCTCTCTCACCCAGTCTCTTCCTACTCCTCCTCCTCCTCTGTGTCCTTCCCTCTCTGGAGTGGATAAATGCAGTACCAAAATGAAGAAAAATGAATTACGAGATTTTAAAAGCGAGATAAGAGGAACTGCAATGGAAATCAGGGGTTGGACTGAAATAGGTAGTGATTAAGGCAGGGGAATGGGAGGAGGCCCTGTGAATGGGGAGAGCGAATGGGGTGTTACTGAAACGTGTTGGACTATATAAGCTCAAGCCATTTCAAACTCTTAAAAAGAATTTAACATTCAAATCTGGAAATTTATCACAATTACGCTGTTTTTCCATTTCTAAGACACAATAAGTAGGCAGTAATTTATTCACATACGCAATGATGCATGTTTACATACCCATACACACACACACACACACACACACACACACACACACACACACACACACACACACACACACACATAAATATATATATATATATATATATATATATATATATATATATATATATATATATATATATATATATATATATGAGAGTGAGAGAGAGAGACCAAACATACAGAAGAAGAGGAAAAAAAGACATCCATACGGGGCATATTTCCCTTTGAAAACAGAAATAAAAAAGCAGCTTGTCGCGATGCCAGTAGTCTGATGACTGTTACGATTTTACTGATAACAATCAAAATGGTGGTGTTAGTGTGGGGAATAGCTTCAACGAGATAATACTAGAGGCAGCTGCTGGGAAACGCATGGGAGTTTCAATGAAAATAGCACACTCACAACATTCAACAATGATATAGCGGTGTTGACAACGTTCAGTACACTGGCACTGATACTGAGACCTCGATCATCGGTAATGCCTTTTGTTGGCAATTTGAGCTCTTAGTATAGTTTCTTTTTTTGTATCTTCTTCCACTACTATCTTTACCGTTATCATTTCTTTCCCTGTTATCATTGTTATTAGTACTGTTATCGTTATCCTCATTATCATTATCAATGTTTTCATTAATTTTTTCCGTTATATTTTTACGTAATATTTAACGTTTTGTCATCATCTCACCTTTATTCTGTTACTAGTATTGTTACTATTATCGTTATGAGAATATTATTATCATTATCATTTTTATTCTTATTTTTCTCATTATCATTGTTATTACTATTATTATTATTATCATCATCATCATCTTTATTATTATCATCATCATCATCTACATTATTATTATTACTATTATTAAAATCATTATTATTATTATTATTATTATTATTTTTATTATTATTTTTATTATTATTATTATTATTATTATTATTATTATTATTATTATATATTTATTATTATTATATTATTATTATTATTATATTATTATTAATATCTTTATTTATTATTATTATATATTATTATATATATTATTTATTATTACATTATTATTATATTATTATTATTATTTATTATATTATTATATTATTATTATTTATTATATATTATATCATCATCATTATTATTACTATTAATTATTATTATTATATTATTATATATTATTATTATCATTATTATTATATTATTATTATTATTATTATTATATTATTATTTTATTATATATTATAATTATATTATTTTATTATATTATTATTATTATTATATCATTATTATTATCTATTTTATATTATTATATTATATTATCATTACCATTATTTTATCATTATTATCATCTTTGTATTAGTATCTGTCCATCTATTATTCAATCCATCCATATATTATTATACTATTAGTATTATAATTATCTCATTATTCAATTATATATTATTATAATTATCATTATCTCTATATTATTATATTATTATTATTATTATTCATTATCATTATATTTATTTATCATTATTATTATTATATTTATTACCTATTATTAATTATTAGTATTTATTATTATTATTGTTATCATTATATTATTATTTATTATATTATTATATATTATATATATTATTTAGTTATTTCATTATACCATCATTTATTTTATCATTATTATTTTACATTATAATATTATTATAAATATTATATTCATATTATCACCTATATATATATTCTATTTACATACATGTACATCACAATATATATCTAATCATTATTATACTTAATATATAGGTAATAAAGTATAGTATTATTATTATTAATATATAGATATTACTACTTAATGATATATATATAGAGTAATTATTAAGAATATAGTATTATTAGATATATAATATTATGTTATCATATTATAAGATGTACTATATATATATAATCATTAAAATTATATATTATAATATATATTACCATTATATATATGTTATAATATAAACTTTATATGATTATTATTATGATATATATTATATACATTGATTATATTTAATACTAGTGATAAATATATATGTACTATTATATATATGAGCTTA
>NC_051427.1:27054719-27067219 GCF_015228065.2 Penaeus monodon | reverse complement strand
TTAGTAATATTGTTATAATTATCATTAACATTATTTTCATTCTTTTAAATACTGTTATTATTTTTACTGCTTGATGATGGTTGTCATACTTCTCATTTTAAATGTTCATTATCGATAGTGCTATTATCTCAATATTTTTGCAAAAGCCAACATGTCTAACCATCATTTTCATTCTTCTTCTTTTTTATTAGACTTTATTATCAAGAGAATGTCATTAATATAAGAAAATATCTGAAGAAACCTGCCGACCCAGCCATAGGCTTAACAACAGCAACACTATTGAAATAACGTTAACTCAGAAGCCGAATGGACTCACTCCTGGACAAAGACAGCCACTCACAAAACATGTCGCGCGTGTAACCTTACTCGAATAAGGTCAAATTAAGGTCAAAGGACACGTGTTTCATGTGATTCATTGGCTCGTCCGCAGTCAAACACGGACAAACACACTCTAGGTCGTAGCCTCATCTCGGTGTGAAATTTTCCTTTTGATGTAAATTATATTTATCGTTCGAGCCTCAACTCTTTGTTAAGCAGTAAAAGAGTGAAATGGCGTGAGTTGACATTTTAATTTTCACGCAAGAGGATTGGATGAATTTCTTTTACAGTGTTGCCTCGTGAAAATCCTTCATTCGTAAATATGCGTGCAGGGACGGCCTAAAGATAAGCGTGTTCTCTTTCTCGTCCGGGCGTTTCTGAGCGCACGTGCGGATATACGTACACATGTATCCATTCAAGAACACAAGCGCATATACACTCACATGCGCACAAACAGACGCACACTCCCTCGGGCACACAAACCATCAGTTTCTCCAACAAATAGTTTTGGAGGCCATCAAGTCAGCTCCTCTATGTCTATAGGTGGACAGGGTGTAATTACCATATCATAATTATTTCCTACCTGCCTTCCATACATGTCAAAATCAACTCGGTCGATAAGAACGACGTCCCGAGGTACAGCTCTCGAGCGCTATTATAATCTTTATGCGGAGGAGCCATGGAGTCGATGTTCCTCTACCCTCGGGGTCACGCCGAGACCGTTCTTTGATTCTCGGGAGTCATTCGCAATCATCAGATGAATGACTTTGCCGTAAGATGAGCATCTGGTGGCGTAATTCCACTGCAACGAAATGCTCAGATGCAAAAGATAACATTCCATATCTCTGGCAGAATGTTTTATCTTTGTGTATATCTTCGAGCGAAAGAATTATTCAAATGATTGCTATCTGTAAACTCCTTCTTGGTTTCTGAAACGGTGGGCGGAGCGACTCCACCCACCGTGTATTGTGTTAGTGACGTCATTCGACCGCTGCCTGTGATTGGCCAGGAGGCGGGGGCATACAACATGGCCGCGCCCTCATCGCAACCATCTACCTGGACGCCTCACCTTTCGAGTCAGTCAGTGCGCCGCTGTCATCCAGGTTGGACAGGTGTGAAAAGACGGTGTTTATACAGTGTCTGCCGCTCGCTTGCGGATATACAAAAGTGGATATACTCAATTAGTTGGTGAACCTCCATCAGTGTTTTGTGCGAACGGTACGTGAACTGTCAACACAGGTGATCTTGTAAGATACACATGTATATTTATTTGTCCTTAAAAGAATATTCATTTTATGGAACTTTTCGATATTTAAAATGTCACAACATCAGGTCGAAGTGTTCTCGTAGCGAAGAGTGAAGGCAAGACCTCCCAGTTTCCCATTTCTGTGTAAGATTCGGCAAAGGTCAAGCGTCGCTTTGCATTTCCCAATTCAGGAACCTGCCGCTCAAAGGCCGTTTGCTTGACAGGCAGCGCAATAATTGGGACAGACTCGTAAAGTTAGTTTATGGCGACGCAAATTTGCAGAACTCATCCTTGTTTTATTTGTCTTGCTGATTGCCTTCTGAGCGGGTTGTATTTATATCAGTGTATGTTGGTTAGAACGCAGTAAGTGAACGTTAGATTCGTTATGTTTGTAACCATGGATGTCTGTATTATGCTATACTTGCTTCAACTTAACACAGCGGAAATATGCTCAGTTTATATCATCAGTGTTCTAATGTTGTTCCATTTTATACTGTAGTTTTCACAATGTAATATATTTGTGGTATAAGGAAAATTACTGTTCATTCAGTTCAGAGCAATCACATTTCTTAGTCTGCCATTTAAATCCACAAGAATCATATTTCCCAGTTATATAAATCTTATGGCGTTATCGTAGTGCAGTTAATGACATTATAAATTACCTTTAAAGATACTCGTAACTTGCACAATAATCCTTATATGGAAGGAATAACAAGGTGGGGCCTGCGAGAAGTAAGTACTGCAGATAAATAATGATGTTGCAAAGAGGTCATTATATCATGGTGGATTATATTAGATTGAGATGAATGACAACTTGGGCGATGATGAATACGAGCTGATATCAAACCCAAAAGTAAACTGGGTAACACTCTCGATCGCCGTGAGAAATGATGAGTAATATCAGACTCGGGTGAATAATTGCTTTCGCTGAGGGATAGACTTCGGAATGAATGATAACTTTTGTAGATGAAGAAAGAAAATAATAATGGCTGCTAAAGGTATTCGTCTTATGGAGACGCATCGAGCCCGGCGTCTCGCGTGCCGCTCTGCCTTCCGTGGCGACTCTGACGGTGAATCTTTTCCTTCATGTTTGCAGGATTGTCGACCATGGGGATCCTGGAAGAGTGTCCCGCACCCACGCCCACGCCCGTGGCTCTTGACATGTGCCTCAAGCGACAGGGCGACGTGTCCGCCCAGCCGCCCTCGTCCGCCGCGCCCGCCGCCCACCACCACCACCACCACCACAGCCCTCCACAGGCCGTGCGCTCCCACCAGGAGGAGGAGGAGCTCGAGGTCGACGTGGTGGACACAGACTCCGAGGTCGAGGTCGGGAAATGCGGGGACGAGGTGTGCGACGACGAGGAGGAGAACGGAAGCACGGGCGGCGGCGCTGGCGGCGAAGGCAGCAGTGAAGGCGGCGTAGACGCAGGCGGCCCCTCCAAGAGGAAGCAGCGCCGCTACAGGACCACCTTCACCTCCTACCAGCTGGAGGAGCTCGAGAAGGTGTTCGCCAGGACGCACTACCCCGACGTGTTCACGAGGTGGGTGCTCGCGGCAATTGCGATTCTTCGTCGGTTCATTATTATTCTTATCATTATTATTATTGATATTATTATTATTGATATTATTATTATTATTATTATATTATTATTATTATTTTATTATTATTATTATATTATTATTTTTACTACTATTATTATTATTACTATTATTATTATCATCATCATCATCATCAGCATCATTACCAATATTATTATCATTAATTTTTCTAGTACTCTTTCTTCCTTCTTTTTTGTTCAATTTTTGTTCCCTTCCCCGTTTTTGAGCCTTTCGCTTTCCTCAAAAAATAAGTCAACCTCCCTCAAGGGCCGCCCCGCTCCGTCCTCATGTTTCCGCCGCCTTTTCTCCCTCCCTTTTCCTCTCCTTCGTCGCGTGTGATCGACAGATATTTCTCTCTGTAATCCAAGAGTGAAATAGGATTATTTATTTTCAACATATCAAAAAATATTGTGTTTACATTATTTCCTTTGTATGAATTTACAGAAAAGAGAAATTTGCCTTTGAAATGTAATATTTTTTTTTCTTAAATCCACAACAGAGAGGAATTGGCGATGAAGATTGGACTGACAGAGGCTCGCATTCAGGTAAATATTTGCATATATTTTTTCAAGTTTTATTGGTTTTAGATTTTCTATTTGAAATTTTCTAATGACTCATAAATGGATATGGAAAGTGGTTAATGTTCGTTATTTATATGCTTTTTAGTTTATATTCATTGCACACGGAGGGAGATGCAACTATTTGTATTGATGTTATGATTGTTGTTGTTTTTATTTATTTATTTATTTATTATTATTATTATTATTATTATTACTACTACTACTACTACTATTATTGTTGTTGTTGTTGGTGTTGTTATTATATTGTCATTATTATTATTATTATTATCACAAATTTATGATAACTATCATCATTATCATTATTGTCAGCGTTATTATTACTGTCATCATTATTGTCAGAATATATTCGTACTGTAATTATTAACGTATTTTCAGTTATTACATAGTATATTTTTATGTGTAATAAAAGTATGGACAAAAAACACGAGAGAAATATTGAAAGACAATAATGAATGTGTAAGCAAATAAAATTATTTACCTTGTAAATATAGAAAATATAGTCTAAAGTAAAGTAAAATATTACTCGTCACTCATTCCCTTACTCAAAGAATATTCATTACCATCTGCAGTTGGTAGAAAATAAGAAGAGAAAAGAAGACGAAAAAGACATGGCATAATAAAAAGGAACGACGGAAGGCGCTGCAGATGTCCCGCGATCGGCGAGATCCGGCGATATTGTGCGAGAATTACGAAGGGGATACGGCCTATTCTGTTTCATCTTCCTCTTTTGTCTTATTTTAGGATTTTGTGCGAGATTTACATTCCGGACATGTGGCTGACGCCCATTTTCCTCCTAACCATATTGATAGCTTTGGCGGTTCGGTAAGGCATGAAAAAGCTTTAAAAAAACAGGTAACAAATAAATAAAGAAAAAAAAAAATTATTCTACATTTTCTGATATTTTTTGAGATTGATGCGAACGAAAACGAATAGCAGATTCGTTCGAGAAAGCGCAGACAGATGACAGAACACGGCTTTCTCCCTTTTTTGCATTTTCTAACTGCATTAAAATCCTGATCTCTCTCACCATCGGCTGCTCGAAGCAAACGTGGAGCTCACTTTAGGTCAGTTATTTCGGCCACAATAACTGCAACCGCAAAACTGTTTACGTTTGACTCCAGTTCTGCAATTTTTCGCGATTCTCTCTCAACGCGTTAGCAATCAGATCCCGTCGTTGAAACGGTGATCGACTCCAATGATCTGATGGCGCGGCGAGTGATTCGTTTGTGCTCCGCGCTTGTTAGGGCTCGTTGTTTTCCTCTCTCTCACTTCTCTCTCGCTCTCTCTCTCTCTCGCTCTCTCCTTTCTCTCTTTATATATATATAGCTCTCTCTCTCTCTCTCTCTCTCTCTCTCTCTCTCTCTTCTCCTCTCTTCTCTCCTCTCTTCTCTCTCCTCCTCTCTCCCCTTTTCCCTCTCTCCTCCCTCTCTCTCTCTCTCTTCTCTCTCTCTCTCTCTCTCCCTCTCCCTCTCCCTCTCCCTCTCCCTCATTCCCTCTCCCTCTTCCTCACCCTCTTTCCCTCTCTCATTCCCCGTGAACAGCGGCATTTAGCCCATAAAGTACAGCCGTATAATTTTCACCTGCGACAGAAGCCCTTCATTATGCCTGTTATCGTCCGCCTCTCTGTTCTCCCTCGCAAGGCGCCTGATTGGGTCTGATTGGGTGGGATTGGGTGACGGATTGCCAGGATTTCCGCTTCTCCTTCGCCCAATCGAGATCTCTGGAAATCGGTCGTGAGAAATCGTGGTTTTTGTCTCTCTTTGCTTGGAATATTCTCGTGGCTGCATCGCATTTCTTGGCAGTTCTTTGGTTTCTAATCTCTCTCTCCCCCCCTCTCTCTCCCTCTCTCTCTCTCTCTCTCTCTCTCTCTCTCTCTCTCTCTCTCTCTCTCTCTCTCTCTCTCTCTCTCTCTCTCTCTCTCTCTCTCTTCTCTCTCTCTTCCTCCTCTTGTTCTTCTAAATGTTCTTCTTATTTGTCTTATTTTTCATCTTCTTCGTCTTCTTCGTTCTGAGGAGAAGGAATAAGAGATATCTTCCGGCATCACTTTTCACTTTTTTCCCTAGTCGTTTCCCTTGTTTTTCTCCTTTTCCCTTCATTCCTTCCTCCTTTTTATTCTCCCTCCGTCTGTTTCAGTGCTGTCCCACTTGCTTCCATCCTTTTCCCCATTCCTTCTGTCTATTTATGCCCTTATCATGATTTTTACATTCCTCTTGTCCTCTTGTTTCATTCCTATGATCACTTCCTTCCTAACTTTCCAGTTTCTTTCCACTCCCCTCTTCCCTCCTTCATTCCTTTTCCTCTTCCTCCCTCCGGCCTTCCCCGCCTCAGCTGTGGCTTGTCATCAAGCAACGGGGCAAAGATTATCGCCATTATTAATTATCTCCAGCGCCCCGGAGGCCTGCTTCGTCCAGGCGAGTTCCAGGGTAATTAAAGCTGGCTAAATCGGAACATATAATAGCAATCCTTTTTTGTTTTATTTACATCATTGTTGCTGATGATGGTAATTACGTAAATGATAGTATTTTTGTTGTTATTATTATTATTATTAAGCTTATATCATCAAAATAGTTTTCCTCGTCATCGTCGTATTATTGTAATTATTATTCTTACTGTCTTAGTCTTTTTGTTTTACCTTTCATTTTTTCTTCTTATGATTTTTAGGTTTCTTCTTCCCGATATATTCTTACCCCTTTTTATATGCATTGTGTATTTCCCTCGACAACGAAAGGTCCGAGTGGAAGGGGATCTCTTAGGAATATTTAGTCCCAAGTGCAGAGATGGCATTAATAAACGAGCAATTAGTCGATGTGTCAACACGCCCCCCCCCCCCACTTCCCCGCCCCAAGTGATCGACCAGCGAGTGAGTTGACCTTATCACAGCCCTTTCGCGGCGTCTCCGCTCGCTGTAATTTCCCGTTTCCGATGAAGGGTAATTAATCTTTATCATCATCATCATCATCATCACCTCTCGCCGGCGTCATCCCTCCGCTAAATATCCTCTTTAGACGTGACGTCCGTGGGTATTTCACGCTCTGGGTGTGCTATCAGGGCGTTTGTCAAGCGCCCACCGGGCTGCGCGTGAAGGCTGGGGCTTTTTGCCTTCCGTGTGAGGAAGCGGAGGGGGGGGGGGCAAAGGTGAAGCCTCCCCCCTCCCTGCCGCTTACTCCATGACAGCCTCCTCCTCCCCCTCCTCCTCCGCCCATTCTCACGCCCGCGACTATAAAAAAGTGCCAACGCTTCCTCAAGGTCCATTCGCGACTCGGGAATACCGAAGAAAAATGATCGCGATCTCCACCCGCGCCACCGCGCCCACCGGACTGGCTCTCCCCGCCCACAAGGAGCTCCCTGACGCCCGCCCCACCGCCTTCTGCCGCATGGCGCCCACGATGTGCCTTCGCCCACACCTGCGCGAACATGTCGTGGCGTGCCTCGCACGGGCCGAAGCGCAGCTGTTCGGCGAATCTGCGCGTCGGATCCGCCGAACACTTGCGGCGCTGCGGGTCCGCCGCGGTCGCTGTAACGGGGTCGGCCGTCGCGCCCTCCTCGTGGACGGTGAAATTGGCCGCCGGAAAGACCAAATTGGCCAGAACTCAACTTAATGGATTACATGTAATTGGGACCAGGAGGGTTTATATTGGTCTTTCTTGACGCATGGGGACAGAGGAGAGGGGGAGAGAAGAGGAGGAGGAAGGGAGAGAGACAGGGAGAGAGGAAAGGATTAGCGGAAAGAAAAGAGGGTCGCGCCAATTTAACCCATTACGATCGCGAAATTACAGAGCGAGGGAGTCACTTAGCACAAAGGCGACATGAGGTGAGGATCATACACACACCTCTTTAAAACTGCTCTCTCTCTCTCTCTCTCTCTCTCTCTCTCTCTCTCTCTCTCTCTCTCTCTCTCTCTCTCTCTCTCTCTCTCTCTCTCTCTCTCTCTCTCTCTCTCTCTCTCTCTCTCTCTCTCTCTCTCTCTCTCTCTCTCTCTCTATCATTCTATCTATTTCTTCATCCACCCCTTTCTCTTTCTCCTTCTCCTGGCCCTTCCATTCACCCAGCGGCCGTCAACAGCTGCACGTTATCAAATTCATCCTCTTTTTTTCTCTTTTTTTCCTGACCGATAATGACAGCTCGGAGGAGGAATGGGCAGATAATTACCCCGTTTAATTACCCCTGTTATGATATGTGGCTCTTGTTCAATTAAGGCGGTGTTTTTGGCCTATAAATACGACTGGCGGGAGGTGCTCTCGTTCGGCGAAAATGCTCCACTTCTGCC
Source organism: Penaeus monodon (assembly GCF_015228065.2). Taxonomy (NCBI): domain Eukaryota; kingdom Metazoa; phylum Arthropoda; class Malacostraca; order Decapoda; family Penaeidae; genus Penaeus; species Penaeus monodon. The sequence goes on along the minus strand of NC_051427.1, from coordinate 27,059,208 downwards.
GTCTTCGCACACCTTTATTTGCCTTGTTGAGGACATTTGTTGTTGTTAGTTTTGTTTATTGCCAATTCTTTTCTTGGAAGAGAGGGGATGGATAGAGATTGATAAAGAAGAAGAAGAAGTAGAAAAAGAGTGAGAGAGAGAGAGAGAGAGAGAGAGAGAGAGAGAGAGAGAGAGAGAGAGAGAGAGAGAGAGAGAGAGAGAGAGAGAGTAAAAACGAATTTGGAATAAGCGGGGTTTAAAAGACACTCCAGGGGAGTTACTTGCGACCTCCCTTCCATTGCCCTCCTCGCCCCCCCCCCTCCTTCTCCGTACCATTACTCACCCAAATAAAGTAGAAAGGAATTAACCTGTCATAGGAAATTAAATTTTCTCCTGATATAGCGGTAATAATACTAGTAACTCAGAGCAACGGTTGTCTACGCGGCTTGAAAGACGATTGAGAATCACGCACGGAAGGGATGGCTGGCTGGGGAGGGGCGGAGGGGCGTTGGGAAAGAGGCCACAGCACTTGCTGGTTTACGTATACAAGTAAAAATATTCGTGAATAGTGAAAAAGGTATGAAATTAAGAATGGTTAGATGGGCTTCGTCCGTCCTTTGGTTGCGGCAGTCGCATGCGGCGGCCACCGATCCCTCCAGCGCCTCGCAAACGAGCGTTTTCCCCGCCAAGTGAGCCTCCAGCCTCAAGGTCGTTCATGGAGAAGCTGTCATGATAAGCTTTAATAAATCATGTGTTGTTATTGGTCCTGAACCTGTGCAGAACCCGGCGGGGTAAATTAACGAACATTAACCACGATATAATTGATTTATGACACCCACTTTAATCTATGTCTGCAACACTGATTCTCCCGCTCAAAAAGTCACAATTACTGACGTCTGTTTATTTGTTTGTTCCCGCAGGTGTGGTTCCAGAACCGGCGCGCCAAGTGGAGGAAGCAGGAGAAGGTGGGGCCCTCGACGCATCCCTACGGCGCCTTCCCGCCCTCGGCGCCCCTGCCCCTGCAGACGCCCGCGCTGCCGCCCACCATCTCCAGCCCCTTCGCCGGCCTCGGCTACCCGCCCTCGCCCAAGCACCTGGACCCGAGCTCCATGTTCCACGGCTCCCGCGTCCCGCCCTCGTCATACCTGCCGCCCACCTCAGTCGCCTCGCTAACGCCGTGGCCGCCGCTGCCGCTGCCGCTGCCCCCAGGCGCTGCTCCCCGCGTCCCCCTACATGCACCCCTCCCTCGCCGCCCTGCGCGACCTGCAGTACAGGCCGCCCGCGCTGGCCCCACACCTCCTGCCGTACACGCCCTCCTTCACTTCCGTGCTCGCCCAGCTCTCTCAGCGCTCCAAGCTGGAAGCAGCGCCCTACCTGACCAGCCTGCAGCCCTACCTACCGTCCCTCGCTGGCCTGCAGCCGCCCACCGCCTCTTCCATCACCTCCGGCCTCGCCCCTCCGCCCCTGCCTTACTCCCCCCCGATCTCTGGCCCCCAGGGTCTGGCGGCCCCTCCCCTAGCGCCCCTCTCCCTGCGGCGGGATGACGCCGAGCGCCGCCAGGCCTCCCTGCAGGACCTCCGGCTGAAGGCCCGCGACCAGGAGGTCAAGCTCGAGCTCATGAGGAAGGCCGGGGAGATCACCGCATGATCGGGATGAGCTGAAGGCCGAGGGGACGCAGGACGCCCTCCCCTGGCAGCGGAGGATCAGTGAGTCGCCAGCAGAGAGCAGGATCAGGGGTGCTGCCCCGGCGCTCCCCAGCTCAGCCTCGCGGCGCTGCAGCAAAGGCGCCGCCCAGCGAGCCAGCACTCCCGCGGCAGCCGAGGCACAGCTGCGACGCCAGGTGCGCGTGCGTATGCGATTAATGCAAGCGATTAATGCAAGCCGCCCGTTGATGACAGTGATTCGCATTCGCCAGAGAAATGGCGATGTGCTGAGCCAATCATCCGGAGAAGTGATGATGGCGACAGTACGTGTCTAACATTCCTTTTAGAAATCCAAATACTTCAAGTGGATTCCGATCAGAGAACCGTTGAAAGTAAAAGACAAAAAACAAAAACAAAAAAAAAGTCTTTTGACAAACAGATTCGCCTTACAAGCGGCCTATCGAGTGTAAGTGCGACTCAAGGAAGCTGACGGCGAGAGCAAGGAGGATCCGGATACAAGTGGATGCAAATGTACGCGAACGCCGCGCACTGGACGAGCGTTCGCCGAAGCCACGCGGATGCATTCCCACACCAAAGCCGCGAACGTGGTCTCAGGAGATATTAAGATGTGCCTCAGTGGAGTGAATGAAGAGAATGAAATTTATTTACAAAACTCTTGTCAGTAATGTTAGTTGTCCGTCCAGTGGTGTTGCCTTGACAAAATAGATTATACATTTTATCTCATTGTTTATATTTACAATCGTTATTGTACATAGCTTATTTAACATCATGTTTCGCTGATATACTGTTTAATAGAAGCCAAAGTTAGTACCTTCAATTCATGGTGTATATGATCATTTCTCAATAAACTTATGAATAATCATCTGATGTTTTCCTATATTTACCTTTTTGGTGTCTTGCTGGAATATGCAAATACCTGCATAAATAAAAGTCATAAGAATACAGATAAATTTATAATATCAGGGAATAAATAAACGATATTAAGGTAGAGACTGACAATGAATATTTGAATTGATTCACATCATATATAATCACTCCTGCATTATTAGCAGGAGTATGTATGTGTAATGTATGTGAGAAGGGCAGGTAGAGAGCCTTAAACGCGTATATTAAATCATAAGAACAAGCCCCGTCAATTCCGCCATAAATAACCGTCGTTTGTGTCGTAGCAAAGATAAGGCCAAATTAGCTGATGAAAAGAGGGTTACAGCTAGACGATCCCCCCCTCCCCTGGCCTCGCCAAGACGAGCGCCGCCGATTAAGTCGAGTATATAAACACAGGGCGAGTTGGCGCTCGATAACAGCAATCATGCTGTTGCCGAGGAGGGGGGAGGGGGGGAAGGGCAAGGGAGGAGGAGGTGAAAGAGGGAGGTGGAAGGCCGAGGGAGGAGGAGGAAGGAGGTGAAGGAGGGCAAGCAAGGAGGGGAAGGAAGAAGAAGGAGGGGGAGGAAGGAGTGGGACGAAAGAGGGGAAAGGAGATGGGGAGAAGGGAGGTTAGGTAAACAGAGGTTTTGCATTCCAAAATATTTCGAGGTAAAGGTTAGAAATTCGTGAAGTACTTTTCTCTTTCTTATATATTTATAAGATTTATGTGGAATTGGCTTGGCTTTGGGCTTGGCTCTTTGGCCCGGCGATTTCTCTGAAGCATTTTTGGAGGAATCGCTTCTGTCTGAGGAACCCCTGTCTGAATGCCCCCCCCCTCTCGCTCTCTCTTTCTCTCTCTCTCTCTCTTTATCTCTATCTTCCTCTCACTCACTCACTCACTTTCTCGCTCAATCTGTTTCCCTACCTATCGATCGATTTACTTATCTATCCCTATGTCTATTTATCTCTATATCTATCTGTCTGTTTATCTATCTATCTAGCTATCTCCCTTTCGGTATCTCTGTCTATCCATTGATCTGTCTGTATATTTTCCCATCTTTAGCTATCTGTCTGTCTGTCTGTTTGCCTCCCTGCCTGCCTGTCTGTCTGTCTGTCTGTCTGTCTATCTGTCTGTCTCTCTCTCTCTTTCCTCTCTCTCTCTCTCTCTCTCTCTCTCTCTCTCTCTCTCTCTCTCTCTCTCTCTCTCTCTCTCTCTCTCTCTCTCTCTCTCTCTCTCTCTCTCGCTCTCACTCACTCACTCACTCTGTCATTCTATTTCCCTGTCTATCTATCTATCTATCTATCTATCTATCTATCAACTCATCTAGCTGTCCATATATCTATTTATCTATCTGTCTGTGTATCTGTCTATCTATCCATCTAGCTATCTCGCTATCTCGCTTTATGTATCTCTGTCTATCCGTTGATCTGTCTGTATATTTTACCATCATTATCTGTCTGTCTGTCTGTCTGTCTGTCTGTCTGTCTGTCTGTCTGTCTGTCTGTCTGTCTGTCTGTCTGTCTGCCTCTCTCTCTCTCTCTCTCTCTCTCTCTCTCTCTCTCTCTCTCTCTCTCTCTCTCTCTCTCTCTCTCTCTCTCTCTCTCTCTCATTTCATGCTCAGGAAGTGGTTAAATGAAGCGGTTGCGCGTGTTGGCCATGTACTTAGTGTGTGTTCAGGACTGCATGGTTGCGTCCCCGAGTCCGTCGCTTGGTTGCGTTCACTAGCACAGCGTGACCGACCCATTCTTTTCTGGTTTTTCTTCTTATCTGATTTTTCTGCTTCTGTTTCTTCCTCCTTCTTTTTGAGTCTCCCATTATGTTCTTTGATGCTGTATGATGAAGCTACCATAATGTTTAGTGTGATCTGTAGTGTATCCAAACACTGTATGGATAGATAGACTTGAAGTAATCAAGTCAAATTTCCTGTTATTTTCTGCTATACGTAATATAAAAGTATATAAAGAAACATACTCTAGCAATT
>NC_051427.1:27042219-27044719 GCF_015228065.2 Penaeus monodon | reverse complement strand
GGAGAGAGGGAAGAGGAAGAGAGGTAGAGATGAGAGAGGAGAGAAGAGAAGGAGATGGAGAGAGAGAGAGAGGAGTGACGGGATGGATGAAGAGAACGGAGGAGGTACGGCGGGAGCTGAGGAGGGGAGCGCGAGGGAGAGTGAGAGAGACGGGGGAGGGCGAAGGTAGGGATGGAGTGAGAGAAGTGAGAGAGAGAGAGGAGAGAGAGAGATGAGCGAAAATGAGAGAGGAAGGAGAGACGAGAGAGAGAGGAGAAGGACGGGAGGAGAGGAGAGGGAGAGGAGGGAGCGCAGAGCCGTGAGCCGAGGCGCGAGCGAGGAGAGGGTGCGAGGAGAGGAGTGAGGAGGAGAGAGGGGAGAGTGGAGAAGAGGACTGAGCGACGAGCGAGAGACGAGACGAGACGTAGAGAGAGAATGACAGGCGACTTGAGGATGACTAAGATCGGACGCCCGAGATGGAAAGGAGGCGACTGGAGAGAGAGATTGAGGAGAGAGAGAGAGAGAGAGAGAGAGACGTGAGAGAGAGGGGAGAGAGGAGAGAGAGATGGACGCGAGATAGGAGAGGCGGGGAAGGAGAGAGAGAGAGAGAGCGAGAGAAACACACGTCCCGAGGAGGCAGGTTTCCCGTGCGAGCGCCGCCGAGCGAGGGACCCGAAACGAGGAGCTGCTCTTCGCTGAGCCAATTTGTTCAGCGCTGCGGGCACCCTCTCACCCCCCCCCCTGGCTCTCCCTGCTGCCCGTCACCCTGGCCGCCTCGCTGTCTATGACCTCCGTCTGGCTACTCTACCTCTCGCTCTATACATCTAGTATCTATCGCTCTCTCTATATGCTCCTCTCTCTTTTTCCTCTCTCTACTTCGCTACTCTCGGTCTCTGGTCGACTCTCTCTCGCGCTCTGCTCTCTATCTCGCTCTATAGCTATCGCTCTTCTCTGTCTCATATCTTTAGCTCTGCTCTCTGTCTCTCTCTCGATATAATCTAGCATCTCTCTCTATACTACTCTCTCTATCTATATCTCTAGTCTATCTCTCTACTCTCTGATATCTCGTTCTCTATATCTGTTTCTCTCTCTATCTATATTGATATATTACTGCTCACTGTCAGCTATGACTCTCTCTCTCTCTCTCTCTCTCTCTCTATCTCTCTCTCTCTCTATCTCTCTCGCTGTGTATCTATCTCGCTCGCTCGCTACAGATATCTCCTCTCTCTGCTCTCTCCTCTCGTCTCTATCTATTCTCTCTATATCTCTCTTCATAGATCTCTATCTCGCTCTATCAATGATAGATCACACTTCTATATATCTCTATATAGCTCTCTCTCTCTATATCTATCTCTCTCTCTGCTCTCTCTCTCTCTCTCTCTCGAGATATATAGATAGATCCTCTATCTCTATCTGTTTATCACTGCTTTAGCTCTCTCTATTTCATGTTTTTCATCTCTCTAGATCTAGAGAATCTCTCTGTACTCTCTCTCTCTCTCTCGCTCTCTCTCTCTATCTAAATTATATCTATCTATCTATCTCCTATTCTATCTACTTTCCTCTCTCACTCTACATCTCTCTCGCTCTCTAAATATCTCTCTCTCTCTCTCTCTCTTTTTCTCTTCGCTCTCACTCTCTCCGTCACCCTCTCTCTCCCCATTCACCCTTTACTTCCTCCTCTCTCTCTCTCTCTCTCTCCCTACTGCTCTCTCTCTACTCTCCCTCCTTCTTCTCTCTTCCTTATCTACCCTCTCCTCTTCTCTCTCTCTCTCTCTCTTTCACCTCCACTCTCTACTCTTTCTCTCTCTCTCTCTCTCTCTTCTCTCTCTCTCTCTCTCTCTCTCTCTCTCTCTCTCTCTCTCTCTCTCTCTCTCTCTCTCTCTCTCTCTTTCTCCCTCTTTCTCTCTTTCCTCTCATCTGACTATTTTTTTGCTTTCTCTTATTTTTTGTTTCTTTATGTTTCCTTTTCTCTATGACGTTTTACCTTTCCCTTCATAGTCTTTCCACCCTATTCCTTACCTTCGTTTGTCATGTTTCTGTCAATCTTTTATTTTTCTCCTTTTCCTTTGCTTTTCTCCATCTTAATTTTTAGTTCCTTTCTTCTCTTTATCTTCTCCCCCTCTACTTATTTCCGTCTCCTCGTTTGCTTTCTCCCGTTCTCATTATCTCTCCTCCCCCCGTCTCCTTATTCTTTACGTCTCTTTTTTCTACCTTTTCTTCCCCTTACCCTCCATTTCCTCCTGTTTCACTTGCCTTCCTTCTTCCGTAGTTCTTCCCACTTACTTCCTCTCCTCCTTTCCTTCCCATGGCCACATTCTTCCGCTTGCTTCTCCTCCTCCCCCTCTCCCCCTCCCCTTCCTCCCTCCCCACTCAGTCCTTCCCTTCCCTTCTCCCTTTTTCCATGACCCTTCCTCCGTCCCCCAGTTCTCCCTCTTTCCCGTGTGCCTTCCTCCCTCCCCTCTCCTTCCTTCCCCTTCCTTCTCCCCTTTCCTCTGCCCTTCCTCGGTACCGTTTCTTCGCC